>NC_048237.1:17398040-17402761 GCF_002007445.2 Ailuropoda melanoleuca
CTGATACCTTTGCCTTGGTACATGAGAAATTTCTTTGCCCTGGCCGCTTTCAATACTGTATCCTTGGATCTAATATTTGTGAATTGCACTATGACGTGACGTGGCGTAGGTTTGTCCTGGTTGAGCTTGGGAGGGATCCTCTCTGCCTCTTGGACACAAATGCTTGTTTCCTTTGCTAGATTAGGGAAGTTTTCAGCTACAATTTGTTCAAATATCTCTTCTAGACCTCTGTTTTTCTCCACCCTCTCAGGGATGCCGATGATTCTGACATTGGATCGTTTCATAGAGTCAGTAATCTCCTGTAACCTACATTCTTGAGATTGGATTTTTTCAAGTCAAGTTTCCGTTTTTACTTTCTCTTCTACTAACCCATCCTCCAATTCACTGATACGTTCTTCTGCCTCATTCACCCTGGCCGTCAGAGCATCTAGTTTAGACTGCATTTGATTCATAGCATTTTTAATTTCTGCCAGATTCACTCTCATTTCTGCCCTTAGAGATTCTATATTCTCGTTAATATTTTTGTTAATATTTTTTTCAAGTCTGCATATCATCTTGACCATTGTTACTCTGAACTCCATTTCTGATAATTTGGTTACATCCATATCCATTAGTTCTGTGGCAGAGGCCGCAGACTCATTTGTCTTTTCTTTGCTGGGGGGATTTTTCCTTCTCATCATTCTGATGAGGAGAGGTTGCGGGGTTGTCCAGAGCCCAAATTATTGACCTGGACCGATGCAGTATGCACTTGTTTTATAGGGACCTTAGGGATGTGGCTTCTTGATTTTTCAGCCTGACTTCTGGGGGAGGGGCCTGCTGCGCTGATATTCAGGCAACCCTTTTGGAAAGAGTCTCCCTGTCCCCTGCAAGGGGGGATGGGGATGGGCACACTGTGAGCTGGTATTTCCAGGCTTTTGTTCTCTGGTGGCTTTCCCTGGTGGTCTGCTGTGCCTCTTCTGACAGTCAGAGCAGCAGTGGCCGAATCCCAGCCTCTGTCTCAGAACAGAGGGATCGCAGTCTGCTCTTCACTGAGCTCTTCTGGCCTCTTTAACTCTGTTTTTTGTTGGTGCTGCTAAACCCTACAGCGTCCCGGGATATGCGCCCCACAGCTGGCATCCCAGCCTTCACTTCCAGGGCCAGCATGTCTCTGTCCTTTGTGTTTCTAACACCGCCAGCCGCCAGCTGCCCCCGCGCGCTCCAGAGCTCCGTTTCAGTGTGGTTCACAAGCACTCCAGAGCTCTGGTTTTCGGACTGGTCACGTTCCCCGGCTCATGGTCTCAGTCTGCTCTCTTGCGGGTGTCGGTCCGCGAGTCCGCCTGCTCCCCAGTGCAGTTGGCTACTGCTTTCTGGCGCTGGAATGCACTGGCTCCCTCCCCCTTCCGTTTATCTTCCGATAACTGTGTGTGGATTCACGGCTCCCTGCTTCGCACCTCAATACTCAGCTCTGGAGATGTTCATTTGTAGAGATCCAGATGTATCTTCCTGGGTCTCAGGCTGATTCCGTGGATGTTCAGGCTGGTTTGTTACCTATCCAGCTCGACTCAGGGGACCAGCTGAAAAAGGGGTCCCCTACTCCTCCACCATCTTAACTCCCGAATCTGTGGTATTTAAACCAAGACCACTTACCCTCTCCTTCAGCTCAACAAGGCAGAGACTGTAATCCAGACTGATGCGTGTAAGGGCAAGGCCTTCCTTTCTTCCCAGATCTCAGTTGGAAGACTTTCTTCCCAGGAAGAGGATGATGTCAGTTTTTCTTTTCTTGCCTCCAGCTACGTGTTGCTGAAGTTAAGTCTTAAATAAGTTTGGTTAAAAGATAGTATTTTCTTTCACCTAGCCATCACTCATGGAATGAAGGCTCTTCCTTGGGTATGGTGCACTGGGAATACTGGGGCTCTGATCACTCTTGATCTTTCTTGTGAGGGTACAGTTCCATGCCAGGAGAGATGAACCAAGAGGACCTCAGACTATTGCTCCATCTCCACCAAGCAGTCTGCTTCTAGAGCAGAGGTGACACACAAGAGAAAAGCTTGTCATTGTCACCATCCCCAGCTCTAGAACCCCGGCTTAGTAATTTTACTGGGGAGGGAAGAATGCCTTTAAGAGGGAGAGTACCTGACCTTTTACAAAAGGAAGTGATTTCATTTTCATCAAAGTATGGAGAAGTTTAAGTTTAAGAGTGCTCTCAAGCGTAGTAGGATTATGCTGAAAGACAATTGAGAGGGGTTTAAGAGACAGTCTAAACTATAGTCCAGTAATTTTCAGAAGAGAACTGGGGGATATGACAGCTGAGAGGAGTCCTCCTGGGTCAAAGCAAATATCGAACACAGTCTTCAGAAACTGTCTCTTCAAAAGAACCAGGATTTGATTGGATTACTTTTTAATTTATGCCAGAAGGCATTGTTGAAATAAGAGAGCAATCAGCTGGCAGTTAGTGGAGCTTAACAGCTGGGCATGGTCGTGAAAGAGGAAAGGAGCCCTACCAAAATCACTGTCAATGCAGAGTGAACTAGGTTCACTAAGAGGTCATCTCCCAAAGGAAGAGTCTCAGACGCTTAACACTGTGTGGGGTGGGGTAAGGTAGGGTTGGGTAATACTTCACTAAAATAATTCAACCAGTCACTAAACAAATAAAAAAGCAAATAACAGTAAAATCCTGGGAGAGAATGAGACCAGTACCCAGAGTTACTACAATGTGTATTATCTAAAGTGTCGTGTTTCCAACAACANTGGTTGAGCTTGGGAGGGATCCTCTCTGCCTCTTGGACACAAATGCTTGTTTCCTTTGCTAGATTAGGGAAGTTTTCAGCTACAATTTGTTCAAATATCTCTTCTAGACCTCTGTTTTTCTCCACCCTCTCAGGGATGCCGATGATTCTGACATTGGATCGTTTCATAGAGTCAGTAATCTCCTGTAACCTACATTCTTGAGATTGGATTTTTTCAAGTCAAGTTTCCGTTTTTACTTTCTCTTCTACTAACCCATCCTCCAATTCACTGATACGTTCTTCTGCCTCATTCACCCTGGCCGTCAGAGCATCTAGTTTAGACTGCATTTGATTCATAGCATTTTTAATTTCTGCCAGATTCACTCTCATTTCTGCCCTTAGAGATTCTATATTCTCGTTAATATTTTTGTTAATATTTTTTTCAAGTCTGCATATCATCTTGACCATTGTTACTCTGAACTCCATTTCTGATAATTTGGTTACATCCATATCCATTAGTTCTGTGGCAGAGGCCGCAGACTCATTTGTCTTTTCTTTGCTGGGGGGATTTTTCCTTCTCATCATTCTGATGAGGAGAGGTTGCGGGGTTGTCCAGAGCCCAAATTATTGACCTGGACCGATGCAGTATGCACTTGTTTTATAGGGACCTTAGGGATGTGGCTTCTTGATTTTTCAGCCTGACTTCTGGGGGAGGGGCCTGCTGCGCTGATATTCAGGCAACCCTTTTGGAAAGAGTCTCCCTGTCCCCTGCAAGGGGGGATGGGGATGGGCACACTGTGAGCTGGTATTTCCAGGCTTTTGTTCTCTGGTGGCTTTCCCTGGTGGTCTGCTGTGCCTCTTCTGACAGTCAGAGCAGCAGTGGCCGAATCCCAGCCTCTGTCTCAGAACAGAGGGATCGCAGTCTGCTCTTCACTGAGCTCTTCTGGCCTCTTTAACTCTGTTTTTTGTTGGTGCTGCTAAACCCTACAGCGTCCCGGGATATGCGCCCCACAGCTGGCATCCCAGCCTTCACTTCCAGGGCCAGCATGTCTCTGTCCTTTGTGTTTCTAACACCGCCAGCCGCCAGCTGCCCCCGCGCGCTCCAGAGCTCCGTTTCAGTGTGGTTCACAAGCACTCCAGAGCTCTGGTTTTCGGACTGGTCACGTTCCCCGGCTCATGGTCTCAGTCTGCTCTCTTGCGGGTGTCGGTCCGCGAGTCCGCCTGCTCCCCAGTGCAGTTGGCTACTGCTTTCTGGCGCTGGAATGCACTGGCTCCCTCCCCCTTCCGTTTATCTTCCGATAACTGTGTGTGGATTCACGGCTCCCTGCTTCGCACCTCAATACTCAGCTCTGGAGATGTTCATTTGTAGAGATCCAGATGTATCTTCCTGGGTCTCAGGCTGATTCCGTGGATGTTCAGGCTGGTTTGTTACCTATCCAGCTCGACTCAGGGGACCAGCTGAAAAAGGGGTCCCCTACTCCTCCACCATCTTAACTCCCGAATCTGTGGTATTTAAACCAAGACCACTTACCCTCTCCTTCAGCTCAACAAGGCAGAGACTGTAATCCAGACTGATGCGTGTAAGGGCAAGGCCTTCCTTTCTTCCCAGATCTCAGTTGGAAGACTTTCTTCCCAGGAAGAGGATGATGTCAGTTTTTCTTTTCTTGCCTCCAGCTACGTGTTGCTGAAGTTAAGTCTTAAATAAGTTTGGTTAAAAGATAGTATTTTCTTTCACCTAGCCATCACTCATGGAATGAAGGCTCTTCCTTGGGTATGGTGCACTGGGAATACTGGGGCTCTGATCACTCTTGATCTTTCTTGTGAGGGTACAGTTCCATGCCAGGAGAGATGAACCAAGAGGACCTCAGACTATTGCTCCATCTCCACCAAGCAGTCTGCTTCCAGAGCAGAGGTGACACACAAGAGAAAAGCTTGTCATTGTCACCATCCCCAGCTCTAGAACCCCGGCTTAGTAATTTTACTGGGGAGGGAAGAATGCCTTTAAGAGGGAGAGTA
>NC_048237.1:17402825-17498183 GCF_002007445.2 Ailuropoda melanoleuca
CCCCTACCAAAATCACTGTCAATGCAGAGTGAACTAGGTTCACTAAGAGGTCATCTCCCAAAGGAAGAGTCTCAGACGCTTAACACTGTGTGGGGTGGGGTAAGGTAGGGTTGGGTAATACTTCACTAAAATAATTCAACCAGTCACTAAACAAATAAAAAAGCAAATAACAGTAAAATCCTGGGAGAGAATGAGACCAGTACCCAGAGTTACTACAATGTGTATTATCTAAAGTGTCGTGTTTCCAACAACAACAACCACAACCGCAACAACAACAACAAAATATGTTGCATATAGAAAGTATAACCCATACACTGGATAAAACCAGGCAACCAAAACTGCCTGCAAAAGTGACTAGATGTCAGACTTAACAGAAAAAATACTCTAAAGATCCCATTATGTTTTCAGAACTAAAGGAAACCATGATCAAAGAAAAAAAGGAAGTTATAATGAAGATATTACATTAAATTGAGAATATCAATAAACAGAAATTATAAAAAATGAACCAAGTAGAAATTATAAGAGTTGAAAAGTGCAACAGTTGAGGTATAAAATTTCAGAAGGCTTCACAGTAGATTTGAATTCAGAGGAAAAAGAAAAAGTACACTTCAGATAGGGTAGAGGTCATGCAAACCAAGAACAAAAAGGAAAAAAGTGAAGAACCTCAAAGAAATATGACGAAGAAGTATACCAAGAAATGCAAGTTGGGCGTGTCAAGAATTGGGAGAGACAGGAGAAGAAATAATGTTTGAAACTAATGGCTGAAAACTTCCCAGTTCTTTTGTAAAATAATAACCTACACACCCATGAAGCTAAGCAGATTCCAAGTAGGATAAATGCAAAAAGAGCCACAAATAGGCACATCATAATAAAAGTATTAAAAGTGAAAGACAAGGAACAAATCTTAAACTCAGTAAGGAGAAAAATAAAAAATCACTTACATGGAAATTTGAATAAGACTAATAGCTGACTGTTGAGCAGAAGAGCAGAAGAGATCAAGAGACAGTGGGATAACAATTTTGAAGTGCTCAAAGGAAAAATGAATTGTCAAACAAGAATTCTATATCTAGCAAAACTGTACTTAAAAAATGAAAGCTGATCAGTGACTTTCCAAGTTGAAGAAAAAAATGAGTGAATTTGTACTAGAAGAACTGTCTTACAAGAAATACCAAAGAAAGTTTTTCACGTAGAAAGAAAGTGATATGATGTGGTGATTCAGTAAAGATTACTGTGTATTTATGTAGTTATATAACTATGTAGTTACTATGTAGTTAGTACTAATTATTATGTAGTTATGTAAAATCTACAAAGATACTATATAGGTATATATTTTTTCTCTTCACTCTTTAGAATGCCATAGTACAAAATTATACATATAATATATAAAAATGTGTATACATGATATATAAAATCTGTACTATGATATATAATGCATAATTATAATGTAATTATGTAATTATAACAAGTATAATTATATATTAGTATTTAATATATATATTTTATATAAATATTTATTGTTGGGACTATAACACAGAAGTTATATATGTATAACATATTTGACAATAACAGCACAAAAAAGACACATGTGAGCAAAGCTGTACTGGCCTAAGGAAATGACTACAGATGCTATATGATAACTATAATGTATTGTTGGGTTTGCACATTAATGCAATATGCATAATGATAATACTACAATGGGGAAGAAATACAATAGAGAAAAGTGTAATTTTTGTATATAACACTAGGATTAAGATGGCATAAGTTGGAAGCTGATTCAGATAAGTTGAGATGTTATATGGTAAATCTTACAGAAGATAGTAAAAAAAAAAAACAACTCTCAAGAATGCAGTTGAGTTATTAACAAAATTAAAATGGTACTTCCAAAAATATTTACTTAATGCAAAAGAAAACAGTAAAACAGGAATAGAAGAACAAGACAACATAAGACATATAGAAAACAAAAAGTAAAATGGAAGATATAATTCCAAATATATCAGCAATAATGTAAAGGATGCAAATAAATGGGAGCAGACATAAAATATAAAAAGATATTTCAAACAGCAACCACAAGATAGCTAGAGTGGTTGTACTCATACCAGACAATATAGACTTTAAAACAAGAAATGTTTCTATTGGTAAAGAGGGACATTTTATAATTATAAAAGTACCAATGCATCAGGATGACATAACAAGTATAAGCATATATAGCATCAAAAAGCAAACCAAAAAAATGTGAAACAAAGACTAAAATGAAGAAAAGTAAATTCAATAATATTATTTTGAGACTTTGGTACTCCGCTATCAATAATGGTTAGAACGTCTAGACTGAAGATCAACAAGGAAATAGGAGACACAAAATATTATAAACCAAGTAGACCTAACACTCATCAATGGAACATTCCACCCATAAACCAAATGTACTTTCTTCTCAACAGCACATGAAATATTCTTCAGGATAGACCATATGCTGGGCCATAAACAAACTTTAGTAAATTTAAAAGTATAGAAATAGTACAAATTATTGTCACAAGTTGTAAGAGCTCATCCTTTTTATGGCTGTGTAATATTCCATTGCATATATATCCCACATCTTTTTTATTCATTCATCTATCCATGGACTCTTGGGTTGCTTCCATATCTTGGCTATTGCAAGTAATGCTGCAATAACCATAGGGGTGCATATTAGTGTCTTTGTTTTCTTTCAGTAGTGGAATTATTGAATCATATGGTATTGAAACTATGTAACATTAATTGTCAACCATATTCAAATTTTAAAAAAGCAAAATAAATTGTATAAAGATGTTTCATTTGATCACAATGGAATGATCAGAAATCAATAGCAGGAAAGAAAGTGAGGAATTCACAAATAAGTGTAAATAAAATCACATATTCCTAAATAGGGGGTCAAAAAGAAATCAAAGGGAAATCAGAAAATCTTGAGATGAGTAGAAATGAAGATACAAAATCTATAGGATGCAGCTAAAGCAATGCTTAGAGGAAAATTTATAGTTGTAAGGGCCTACATTAAGAGATAAGAAATATCTCAACTCAATAACCCACTTATTGGGTAAAGAGCCTGATAGCTGTCTCTCCAAAGAATGTAAACAAATGTCCAGTAAGCACATTAAAAGATGCTCAGAATCATTAATCATCAAGAAAATGCAAATCAAAGCCACCATGAGATACCACTTCACACCCACTAGACATATATAATCAAAAATAGGTATTTCCACATCCTTACCAACACTTGTTCTTTTTTGTGTTTGGTTTTTTTTGTATAATTAACATAGTGTTATATTAGTTTCAGATGTATAATAGTGATTTAACAATTCTGTACATTATTTAGTACTCATCAAGATAAGGGTTCTCTTAATCTCCTCTATCTATTTCCTCCATCCTCCCACCCACCTCCCCTCTGGCAATCACCAGTATGTTCTCTGTATTTAAGAGTCTGTTTTTTTGGATTTTCTCTTTTTTCCTTTGTTCATTTAATTTTGCTTCAATTCCATACATGAGTGAAATCATAGACATTTGTCTTTTTCTGTCTCATTTCACTTAGCATTATACTCTCTAGATCCATCTATATTGTTGCAAATGGCAAGATTTCATTCTTTTTAATGGCTGAGTAATATTCCATTATATATATATATATATATATATATATATATATACACACACACACATATACACTGCATCTTCTTTATCCATTCATCTATGGATGGACACTTGGTTTGCTTCCATATCTTGACTATTTTAAATAATGCTGCAATAAACATGGGGGTGCATATATATTTTCTCAAATTAGTGTTTTGTTTCCTTTGGGTAAATACCCAGTAGTGGATCATGTGGTAATTCTATTTTAAAAGATGAACATCCATATTATTTTCCACAGTGGCTATACCAATTTATATTCCTCCCAACAGTTCATGACAGTTCCTTTTTCTCTACATCCTTGCCAACACTTGTTATTTCTTATCTTTTTGATACTAGTTACTCAGACTGGTGTGAATTGATATCTCATTATGGTTTTGATTTGCATTTCCCTGATGATGAGATGCTGAGCATCTTTTTATGTATCTGTTGGCCATCTATGTCTTCTTTTGAAAAATGTCTCTTTAGGTCTTCTGCCCATTTTTTAAATAAGATATTTTGTTTTTGTTTTGGTGTTGAATTGTATGAGTTTTTTTTATATATTTTGATATTACCTCCTCATTAGGTAGATCATTTTCAAATATCCTCTCCATGGTAACTATACTTATTGTGGTGAGTATTGCATAATGTATAGAACATCAAATCATTATTTTGTACACCTGAAACTAAAATAACATTGTATGTTAACCATACTTCAACAAAAAACAATGTTATTTTTAAAAGAATAAGCAGAAAATAAATCTACACTTCCCCATAGCATGTGGCAATAAGCATCCATTTCCAAAATGACTCCTCTCTGTACCATATAGATAGATGGGTATGAATATTTTATGAAATTGGGGTCGTGCTGTACACAGTGTTTTGCAACTTGGCATTTTCTTATAATATGAGTTGGATGTCTTTTGGTGTCAAACATAGATTGGTCCATTGTGGCATATGTCAAGGTTGTAGGCTATATGGCTCTGCTATTTAATCTGGCTCCTGTTCTTAGGTAAATTACCCAAAGAGACGGAACACCCCTTTGAAGAGCCCATTTGCTTTAAAAGAGTATATTAATTATGTGTCATTTAAAATGCTTGATTAAAAGCACTTACAATGATATTCTGTCCAACCTTCTTTGTTACCCAAGTTTATATTACTCTGTATCTTCGAAGAAAGTAAGCTGGCATAAAACATTTTTAAAAATAGATGGATATAATCATTGTTGCAAGGACGTGGAAAAAATCAGAACCCTCAGACTTTGCTGGTGAGAATCTAAAATTGCACAGCTGCTTGTAAAGACAGTTTGGCCGAATGAACAAAAAATTGCCCTTGAATGTTAGTAGCAGCATTATTCAGAATAGCCGGAAGTTGGAAACAGCCCAAATGCCCATCAACTGATTAATGAATAAAGAAAATATTCCCTACAAGGGAATATAATTTGTACATAATGGGAATGAACTTCTGATACATACTAAAACATGGGTGAATTTTGAAAAAAAATTATGCTAAATGAAAGAAACCAGTCACATACACATACTTTTATGATTTCATTCATATCAAATACCCAGAGCATAGAAATATATAGTATGTATGGAAATATATATATTGTATATGGGAATATATATGGAAACACATATATATGGAAATATATATTTATATTGTATATATGGAAATAAAAATATTTATGTATATATATAGAGAGAGAGAGAGAGAGAGAAAGTAGATTAGTGATTGCTTAGGGATAGCTTGGGTATGGGGATAAGGAGGAATAGCTACAAAGTATGGGTTTTCATTTTGAGATTATGAAAAAGTTTTAAAATTGGTGATTGCACCTATTTGTGAATGCTGTAAAACCACTGAATTTTTCATTTTAAAAGGGTGAGTTGTATGTTAAATGAATTCTATCTCAATAAAGCTGTTAAAAGTAAATAAATAATGTGTCAAACTAGTTTTCAAGAAAGTTTATGTCTAGTTTTATGAAATACAATGTTATCTGTTTTCAAATAATTGACTGAATATTCCTTATCTCCATTTCTTTCTAGTGACAAGTATACAGAACTCATAACTATTCCTGGAAGCTGATAGAATTCCAGAGTTCTGAGTCCTGCCTAAGACATTTGATTTTATGACTCTTTTGTCTAATTGATGCCAAAATTTGCTTACTTGACTTATCAGGCTTATAATATATATCAGAGAAAAAGAATAGACCAAGCTTGTTAAAGAGGTATTGTAGCTGGCTTATTTATTCTAATCTGTTTCCCTTCTCAAAGTTTTGAATTATGTATTCTTTTTTGATTTGTACTATCATGATACAGGTAGCCACAGTTCAGTAATTTTCCCAAAATTTTGAAGATTCAGAAAAGAACAAAACCATATGTATATAAATTAATGTTATTGTAGAAATCAACACTAGTATTTTGAATGCTAGTTGTAATGCTCATTATTAAAAATTACTCAAAAGGAAATAATTACTATCATACAAAATAAGTTATTCATAATAATGACTCTACTTACATCTTCTAATGGTACATTTATCACAACACCTCTGTTTAGGTAGCTAACTAGTATACCCCCTGGTGTATACTTGGAGAGGACACCCTACCCTGGGGTGTATAATATGTGGTCTCTTGGGGGCCAAGGGCTAATGAAAAAATGTTGCAGAGTAATGCAATGAGAAACTAATACGGAGTAGGCAGATTTTCTCATGTAAATAAGGAAATGTCAAGACACTGAGGTTGTTAGGAGTAGAGCTAATGTACAAAGGAAGCTGAGGTATCTGTCGGAATATTAAATTTGTGGAGGAGGGGTGCTAGGGTGGCTCAGTCCGTTAAACGTCTGACCCTTGATTTCAGCTCGGGTCATGTTCTCAGAGTCATGAGATTGAGCCCTGTGTCTGGCTCTGTGCTGGGCATAGAGCCTGCTTAAGATTCTCTTTCTCCCTCTCCCCTTATTCCTCCTCTCTCCCTCTCTCTCCCCCTCCCTAAAAAAAATTGTGAAGGAGAAGAAATTAAGAGTAAATAGAGAGAAAAACCATATATGGAGAGAACAAGGAAAATAGATAAGGGGAAGGAAAAGTCAAAATTCCTGAAGGGGAAACCATATGACATATGAAAAACTTACAGCCAGATACATCTTGATACTATAAAGATGATCTATGTAAATCTTGACATTATTTGCACTTCAGAAATGAGCAATAGGCTTCTTTAGGTAGAAATTTGACATTTACTTGGAAAAAAATCTTTGAGAATCATATTAACTAAACTTCTCAATAAAAACATGTTAAAATTCTCTTTTACGCTTTTTTGAGGTAAATGGATCCAGAACGTGTTTATTTCTTTAATAGTCTTTCTTTCAGAAGTCCCTAAATATTGCCATGTCATTTAACTTATTCTTGACATCTTGACCTTTTTCCCTTTAACAACTGTCTCTATTACCAGCAGCAGTTTCACATCAATGCTTTCCTTGCCGGAATGCCAGAAAAGGTTTAATCTGAAGTTTGATTGTTTTGAGAGTGATGGCTACAATTCTCTAAACGATATAGCTCTTGAGCTTTCATTCATGAAATAATGTTGTCTTTCTAAGGTAATATTTCCAGTTAAGTATATACATAACTGAAATTATGTTCAGCAATGCCAGTGTTCTCCATATATTTTGATTTTGTCAGAATCCTTGCATTTTTCCCTATGGATCAAAACAGTGCTTGTGAAACAAATCACCATGCTTATAGAACAAAAATTAAAAATTTTCTTGTTAATAATTCTTAATAGAAAAATGATCAATTTAAGTGTTAATAATTTCGCAAGGTTACAGTGTCTGATATACTTCTTCCATTCTTATTAAAATATATGCTAATGTATGTATTAAAAAATAATGAAACAAAAGCATTGAATAAAATGGGTAAAAAATGGAAATGTGAACTTTAAAAATTTATACTAGCCTCAATATTTAGGCATTTGCATATTATTTTAACTCAAAGTTGTGAAATATGCATACAGTGCACCTAAACTAGATAGTTGGATGACAGCTGAGGATGGGGATGAACAACAGGAATAGACTAGAGACTTACTTACCCTTTCTGTCTCCAATTCACGGACATAATATCTGCCTATTTCAGAAACTAGGATATCAACTGTCCAACCACAGTTAAACTAAGAAAAAGGTCAGCTGAATATTTACCCATATCATCAAAGGACCCTAAAATGTCATTATATTACTTGAGTATCATGTAAATGAAGGATCAGGAGAAAAGAAATACTTTTCCAATTACCAGCCTATACTTTGTGGATCTCCAGAAAGTAGAAGGAAAAGAGAAGTAATAAAGATGTGTGAAAACTATTTCCTAAAACAGAAAAAAAAAAAAGCCTTGCAAATTTTTCAAATGGAAAGATCTACTACATATTGAGTTAATAAAAAGGAACAAATCTAGACTATTATGTTGAACATTTAGAAATTTAGAGTGAAGAAAATATCCCCAAAAATGTTTCCAGAGAATTGAAAAGAAAAATACAATGCCATCTACAGATGAAATTCAGCTTGACTACAGATATCTCATAATTAACACATTAGGCAAGAAAGCAATAGATTAGTATCTTGAGGAAGATCTTTCATAATCCAGAATGCAATACCCAACCAGGGCTATGTCCCTGAAGAAGGGACAGAAACTTATGAAAGCCAAACATCAAATATGGTCTTATTAAAAGGCTGAGCCATAATCCCAAAATTATAGAATGGTCTGTCCTCTGTATGTTAACCCTACACCATAAACCTCCAGCATAAAAACAGTGGTTACATAAAAAGGTTTACATATATCGACTCTCTCTGTATAGCAATACATATGGGAATCTGAAAGCCTACAAGTGAAACAAAAACAAGGACAGTAAACAAATTTGAAGCCCCTGGTACCTATATCTACAATAAATGTGAAATATGTCCCAAATTCTAGTCAGATTATCATAAATCTTCACACTAAGGTCCCATTTACCTTAGTGTCTATTATCTTCTGTAACACGTCGTGCTTTTAATTAAAGAATTACAAAGGTAAACCAAAAGGTAGGAAAAAATATGCTGAAGAGACAGAATAAACAGAAAAAGGCTCAAATATGACATATAGATTGGAATTATCAGTCCAGGAATTTAATATAAGAACTGTTTATTTGGGGGGCCTGGGTGGCTCAATCAGCTAAGTGTTAAGTGTCCAGCTCTTGATTTCAGCTCATGTCGTGATCTCAGGCTTGTGAGATCAAGCCCTGTGTCAGGATCCCCACTCACAGGGAGTCTGTTTGAGATTCTCTCCCTCTCCCTTTGCTCCTCATCACCCCACTCATGGTCTCTCTCTCTCTCTTTCTCTCTCTCTTTCTAAAATAAATAAATAAATCTTTTAAAAAGTAAAACAGAATAAAATAAGAACTATTTATGTATCATGGGTCTAATGGAAAAAGTAGACAATGTGCAAATGGATGGGTAATGAAGAACATTAAAGAAATGAGAACTCTGAGAATCAAAATGAAATGCCAGAAATCAATAACACAGTAACAGAAATGAGTAATCCCTTCAAAGTCCTCATCAACTAAGACGTGTATCAGGGAACTTGAAGATATGTCAATAGAAGACTTCCCAGGTGAAATGAAGAGTAAAATATGAATTAAAAAAAAAAGAATGTCCAAGAACTTTGGAATAATATCAAAAAGTGTAATATGTTCATAATTGGAATAATAGAAGAAACAGAGAATGGCACAGAAGGAATATTTGAAGTAATAATGGCTGAAATTGTTCCAAAATTAATGACAGGAACCAAAACCATATCCCAGAAGCTTAGAGAAAATAAAGCACGATAAATATAAAACCAGAACAAAACAAAATATACAACACACACACTCATTGCTAAGCATATCATAGTCAAACTGTACAAAATCAAAGACAAAGAGAAAATCTTGTTGAAGGAAACCCAATGAAGAAAGAAACACCTTAGCTGTAGAGAAACCAGGGTAAGAATTACAGTGGCCTTCTAATCAAATCCCATGCAAGTAAGAAAAAATATTTGTGTTAAGGAAAAAAAATGGCCACCAATAATTCTATATCCAATGAAATAATCCTTCAAAAATGAAGGAGAAATAAATAGCTTTTCAGAGAAACAAAAACTGAATGGATTCATTGTGTTAAAGGAAGCTCTTTAGATGAGAGATAAATGATTTATATCAGAAACATTGAGGGGCGCCTGGGTGGCTCAGTCGTTAAGCGTCTGCCTTCGGCTCAGGGCGTGATCCTGGTGTTCTGGGATTGAGCCCCACATCAGGCTCCTCCGCTATGAGCCTGCTTCTTCCTCTCCCACTCCCCCTGCTTGTCTCTCTCACTGGCTGTCTCTGTGTCAAATAAATAAAATCTTTAAAAAGAAAAAAAGAAACATTGAGCTACATAAAGTAAGAGCATTGGATTCAAGTAAGCTTTTTGTAAATATTGACAAATTGATTCTAAGATTTTTATGGTAAAGCAAAGGATCTAGAACACCCAACATAATTTTGGAAAAATGAATATTTTAAAGACTCACATTATTGGACTTCCTGCTGTAAAGCTATTGTAATCAAGACACTATTGTATTGGTAAGATAATAGATACATTGATCAATAGAATAGAAAATTCAGAAATAGACTTATAAAAATGTAGTGAACTAATTTTTACAAGAGCAATTCAATTGAGAAAGGGTAATCTTTTCTACATTGTGCCGAAACAATTGGATGTCCGTATGCAGAAGAAACAAAAAAGAACTTAAACAGACTTTACAACCTAGAAAAATATTAAAACGGAGTAGAGATCTAAATTATTTTAAGTTTTTTTAAATGATTAAATTATTTTTTTAATGTTTCAAGTTTTTATTTAGCGGTCTAATTAAAATGTAAATCTCTAAAACTTCTAGAATAAAACATGAGAAATTTGTGTAAACTTCTGTTTGGTGATGAGTTTTTAGATACAATGACAAATGAAAGCACTTGAGAGAAATGTTTGGTAAGTTGCACTTTATTAATATTAAAAACTTTTGCTGCATTAAAGGGACTGTTAAGAGAATAAAAAGTACATCATAAACTGGGAAAAAATACTTGCAAAGTTTATGTCCTAAAGGACTTGTACTGAAAATACACAAAGAGCTGATAAATCTCAACTACAAGAAACAAAAACCCAACTAAAATAGGGTCAAATGACCTGAACTACAACTCACTCATGAAGATATGCCAATGGCAGATAAGCATATGAAAAGTCTTCCATGATATTTGTCAGGGAAATGCAAATTTAAACAACAGTGAGCTATTACTGAATGTCTGTAAGAATGGCTAACATTTTTTTAAAATGAAAATTCAATCACAAAGATAAGAAATACAAGGAATTCTTATTCATCGCTGGTAGGAATCAACAACGGTATAGTCATTCTGGAAGAAAATTTGGCAGTTCCTTACAAAGCTAAACATAATATTACCATAGGAACCAGCAATTGTGTGCCTAGATATTTGCCCAACTGATCTGAAAACCTGCATGTGAAAGCTTATGGTAGTTTCATTCTTAATTGTCAAAAGACAAGCCAACCAAGATATCCTTCAGTAGGATGAATATATAGATGATGGTATGTCTTTTTGGAATACCATTCAAAGATAAACATTAATGAACTCTTATCATGTACATCAACATAGATGAATCTTAAATGCATATTGCTAAGTGAAACAGGCCTGTCTGAAATAGCTGCACACTCTATGATTCTATTTATGTGACATTCTTGAAAAAACAATACAGACCAATTGTTGTTAGGTGCTTGGTGAGGCTTTGAATGGATGAAGTTTCAATAGATGAAGAGCAGGGGGAATAACTGTTAATATGGCAAAGTTACTCTGATACTGTAGTAGTGATTACATGACACTGTGCTTTTGTTAAAACTCATAGAAGTTTGCAGCACAAATAACGAAACTTAATATATGTGAATAAAGCAAAATTAATTAGGGAATTGGGAGACCTCAGCATGGAATGTGGCAGGTAACAAAAGAATTTAACTGTGTTAGAAATGTATGGTATAACCTCACTTAATAGAGTTGGGGAAAAGATTTTTATCTAAGTGAGCTTGGAAATAACTGAATGCTTTTAGGACAAAAAGAACTGTACATTAGACTGTACTCTAGTTATAAAGTTATTTCTCATGGGGATGTGGGTTTACATATTACATGTATACTGAGATTTTTAAAAAGTAAGTAAATTGATGGTGGATGGTGGGACCCAGGTTTCTCCCTGGTGACATGGGAGGTAATAAACAACATAGGAAGGTTAGGAACAACCATGTGGTACTAGATTAGGGCTGGGTACTTCAGTATGAATTCATTCAAATTCAATTCTAGATTGAAGTAAACATATATGATCGCATATAGATAGAAGCAATAAGCACGCCTGGTGCCCAGATCTTGGTTTCTAACACCAGTAGGAAAAGAGAGGAAAATTAACAACTTGACAGTAGAATGACCTGATGAACAGAACTGCCATCAGGACATAGAAGTTATCATTAGTAACTTAAACACCCAATATAATCATAAGGAAAACATTAGACAAACCCATGTGGAAGGACAGCCCGAAAATTATATTACCAGTAATCCTCAAAATGGTCAATGTCCTCAAAAACAAAGAAAGCCTTCAAAACTGTGACTGCCAGGAGTCACGATGGCTATATATAATGTGGTAGAGTTTATGGGGTTCCAGAAGAGAAAAGAGATACTAAGTAAGAATTAAGGACATCTGAATAAACTAGGGTTTAGTTAAAGTCATGTATCAATATTCTTCATTTGTGTGACAAATATACCATACTAATGTAAGATATTAACAAAGGGGAAACTGGACGTGGTATAAAAGAGAACTCTTTGTATTATCTTTGCAGTTTTCAATAATTGTAAAGCTAGTCTATAATTAAATGTTTACTTAAAAAGTAAAGATGACAGGTATAAGAAGCGAGTTAAGATTTTAAAACGTTTTTATGAATATGATAAAACTCATTCCACCAAAGGAATAAGAATGCTGTGTGTATCCAAAGTAGATCTCTGTTCCAGTGAGAACACATCGCTCCACCTTCCATTATAGAATTAACCCAATATGGTCAGAAGGTCCACTCAAGGAATGGGGGCATATTGTGACATCAGTGTTAGTCTCTGCTCTTGGCAGGTTTGACACTCAGCCATGGCTATAACCAGATGATTCTTGCTGAATGAAGTCCATGTTGCTGAACCCATACATAACCTCCATCTTGCCCAAGACTACGTTATTCATGAACCCGTGAGGCAAGAAGATGGGTGGCTTGGAGAGCCACTCAAGAAACCATTTTCTTGTCCATCTGATTATTAAGATTTTCATCTGCTTCTATTGTTCTTTTCTTAGCTTTGGCAGGGGGCACAAGTATCTTTATTAGAAATGTCTGTCTGTATATCTCTTTCCTATCCTCCTTGTCAACAATTTTCCAATCATATTTCTTCCAAGTTCCTGACTCTCAAGCCAAACGGTTAGCCACTGCCTACCAGTTGAGGCAGACCTAAAATCCTGGTCATCTCTACTTTTGGACCAAATTAACAACAAGATACACTCCTTGATAGTAGGATTTTGTCCAAAAATTTTGCCTCAGAGCTACCTTGAGTAAGATGCTAATGCCAGAGATGTCCATTATTGGGAGATAACAGAATATAATGTAGAATTATTTGTAAGCGAGGCCAAGGGTTTGTCCACCAAAAAGTGAGCGTTAAGGAATGTTTCAAGGGCCATAGTTGTCAGTTGAGGAAGGCGAGGCAATATGCTTGTAAGAGAAGTCATGGAAACATGAGCACTTTCTGTTTCAGTAAGCACTTGAGCCTTATTTGTTTATACCACCTCTATTTGAAAATCGAGTGCTGTTGTGCACACCCAGCTTAAAGCTTGATGGGTCATACAACACCCAATTAATGATGAGCATATGGAATTGGTGGACAGAGGTCAAATGTTTAGTCTTTTATAGGGCCCCCAAACGAGCATGGAATTGTTTCCCCTCAGAAACAAGAACTGTTTCTCCTCAGGAGAATAGTTATCTGCAGAGGATGGAATAGGTTTGCTCCAAAATTATGAAAGTGTACTTTGTGATTTACTCACAGGGGCCTGCCAGACAATCCAGCCTTCATCCCTAACTTCAAGTAACATTAAATCTGTTGGGTCATATGGACAAGTGGCCTAGCAGTCTGCACAGTAGCCTGGACTTATCGTACAACCTCTTCTCTGCATCCCGCTCAAGACTGGCATACTCTAAGCTAATTAGGTAAATAGATTGAAATTGCAAACCCAAATGAAGTATATATTATTTCCAAAATCCAAAGAGGCCCACTAGGCACTGCTTCTCTCTTAAAGGTAGAAACTGCTGTTTTTAGTTAGATCTGCAAGTTCAAGTGATACATATTTCTATTTTCCATATTTTCTGCAGGAAAGAGTGCTGCCAAAATTCCCAACATGGGGCACCTTTTTCTGTAGGCTCCAATAAAAATTCCCTCATTTCCCTTTCAGTCTTTACTAATATTCTCCTCAGGGCCCTTCTAGCTTGCACCTGACAGCTGGTCCCAAAGCTGATCCATGTTTCAGTACCAATATTTGTTTAGGTTATCTATGCTGCATGACAAATCCATTTTAAAACTCTCTGGATTAAACAACAGTGATTTTTTTTTTAATCTCTCATGATTCTGTTTGTTGATTGCAGCTCAGCTGGATGGTTCTTTTGCTTCATGTCATTGTCATCAGGTGCCACAGGCATCTGGAGTCTATACTGGGCTGGAATGTTCAAGACATTTAATTCACGTGGTTCTAATTAATGCTGGCTGGGAACTCTTTCATGGATGTTGATGAGAACAACACAGTTTCCTCATTGTGACCTCTCCATGTGGCTTGGGTGTCAAACAGCATGGTGATTGGTTTTTAAGAGGGAATGTTTCAAAAAGGTGAAAGTGGACACTTTGGATCTCCTAAGGACTATGGAACTTACACATTCACTTCAGCTACACTTTATTGATCAAAGATAGTAAACAGGGTGAGCCAGATTCAATGAGAGGAGACTACACTATGTGTGAATACTAGAAAGTCTCATTCGTTAGGGGCCATCGCTGTGGATCAACTGTATAGTGTTTATGGTTTTAGTTCTTAGCACAGGTTTGAGCAGGTAGTCAGTGCAAATACAATTTTATGAATGGATGAATAAATGATGAATGAAGTACCATTTAGTGAAAGCTTCTCTAAATTTCAGTTGCGATTTTCAAAACCAAGAAGGCATATTTAATTCCTCTCCTCTATTAGAATATGATGTGATCAGCATCCTCAAATTCAGAGCTTAGTAAGAAAGACAGACACAGAAAGTGATAAGAAAAGTACAGTATGGTAAATTACATGAAAATATATTTAAAAAGTACTTTAAGAGAGAAATGGGAAAGTACTTAAAAAGCATGTGTAAAAAGACATGTACACATGAAAGACAGTTTAATCTCAAAATTATTCAGTGTTCCTTTGATAACATATCTTTGCTTTTGTATAAAATTTCAATTTATATAAAACTGTGTATATAAAGATATGCATTGGGAAAATGGTTTAATAGATAAAATATAGTATGCATATTTCTTTTTAAAATGAAAGATCAATGCATAGGCAGGAGTGTCTTATTTTTATGTTGTGCACTCAAGCACTCATATATAATGTAGAAATCAATTAGATTAATTTTCATCTTGTTTTATAAAATGTGGAAATAATAGAGTAAGTCATATGTATGTGTTAGCTTCTGGTAGTAAAGTAATAATAGTAATAAATCTATTTTTGGCATTTCAGTGTACACATATTTTCTCCTAATTACTTCTACACTAATCAAAAAATAAGATGTTGACTGAATTTGATTTTAAAGTATTACAAGTGCATAATAGAAAGCAGATTCCAAAAATTCCTGACTTTGACAAACTTTTCTTTTTTTTTTTTTAAGATTTTATTTATTCATTTGAGACAGAGGTAGAGAGAGAGAAAGAGAGAGAGCATGAGCAGGGGGAGAGACAGAGGGAGAGGGAGAAGCAACTCCCTGCTGAGCCAGGAACCCGATGTGGGGCTTGATCCCAGGACCCCAGAGATCATCACCTGAGCCAAAGGCAGACGCTTTAACCATCTGAGCCATCCAGGAACCCCAAACAACAAACTTATTCTTTATAAAAATGATTGTCTTTAGCAAATATATTTATAAATATATTTTCTTACTATCATTTGCACATTTTGAAACCTTCTGCATTCTTGTTTTACTTATCACTTGAGAATGATATGGCTTCTTGATCTAGTCATGCTTAAATAGATATCATTTTGGACAGTGTGAAAAAGAATTTGTTCTTCATCCTGCTTTCAGGATTGGTTATAAAAAGCTTCTCTCCAAGACAAGGTCCACGTATTTTAGATATACTAAATGGTTTTAGAGAGTTAAGACAATGCTTTCCATCTAGATTTTGCATGTTATAATAAAAGGGGTGTGTGTATGTATATATTTATATAAACATTAGATTACATCATGATTAACTTTGTATACAACCAAATGAAATAGGCTTAATGCTGTAATTTTACTGTACTATATATCAACTTTAAGTGATAGTTTACTAATTTCTTCATGTAGATTTGGATATGATCATGTACATGCTTAATTTCAATTTTTTAAAATTATTTTACCTAGAAACACTTTCTTATACAATCCCCCAACCCCATGTTAAGCCGCCTTCTCCATCAAGCAATCTGTATTAACAATTGAATATGTATTCTTTTATAATTTTTCTTCATGCTCATAGGATCAGGGAAGGGAAGGCAAGCAATAAGGGCATGTCATCAAGCAAGTTAACCATGGAAGCCACTGGAACATATAAGCCATTGTGGAATTTGAAGGGTCAGTGTAGCACATGTACCTCAAATTATCTCTCCAAAAGGAATAAAAGAAATGGGGTACTTTTTCACCAGTTCCCACCAATTATTGGTTGAGGGCTGTTATTGAGGACAAGCATTACTGAGCAGCACTGCCAGCCTGCAGTGTCTGCAGGCAAAGTGAGTTCCCATTGTCAAGGAAAGCCCTTAGGCAAGTGATGCAAATGCTGGTGGTTTGAGAGCTGGCTGAAACACACTGCGCTGGTAAGTTCTCTGAGGCTCTGGACAAGATAATGCCAACTTTGCTGTCCGAGAAACCTTATAAATCACCTGATGACAATGGCAGAGCCTTCATCAGTCTGTATTACTGAATAACTGTGTGGAACCCCTACTCCAACGTTGTAGATTGGACTTTAATAGAGCAAGAAATAAAACCATACATGTTAAAGAATGGAGACTAGGGGTTTCTGTGTTACAGCAGCCAATGCTAATGGATATCTGATGCTTCTCTGACTCTGAAGGACTCTACAAATGAGGAATCAAAGTTTCAATAGCCTTAATCCTTTGTTGGAAATCAGGATACCGCTTACTTCCACTTCAAATGCTTTATTTAAAATTCTTTTATTTTTTGGATTTGATGTCCTCTTGTTTTTGTACTTTATTATTTTTTATTAATGTTCAGTTAGCCAGCTTTTAGATGTAGTGTTCAGCTATTCATTAGTTGTGTATAAAACCCGGCGCTCATCACCACATGTGCCCTCCTCAATACCCATCACCCAGTTACCTCATCCCTCAACCCCCCTCCCTTCTGTAACCCTCAATTTGTGTCCTGGAATCCAGAGTCTCTCATTTCTTCCTATTCAGGTTTCCCCCCTTCCCCTGTGGTCCTCAGCACTATTCCTGATGTTCCACATATGAGTAAAATTCTTCAAAGAGGGGGGTTCTTGGGTGGCTCAGTCTGTTAAGCGTCTGACTTGTTTTCGGCTTAAGTCATGAGCTCCTGGGTTGTGGGATGGAGCCCTGCATCAGGCTCCCATTCAGCAGGGTATCTGCTTGAGATTCTCTCCCTCTGCCCCTTCCCCTCCCACTCTCTCTCTCTGTCTCTAAAATAAATAGATCTTTAAAATTCTTCAAAGAGGTACTGAAATCTCTTTGTAACTCTCATTCTGCATTGCTATAAGTAATGCATAAGACATTAGGTACGATTTGTTTTCAACATGACAATATCTTGCCTGCTAAGGTGTTACCGGAGCCATCAGAACCTTTGAACCTGACTGTATTTTTGTTAGTGATCAAGGTATCTATAGACTCCATCATCAATCAATTAAATAGGAACTCTTCAGTCTCTAATGTCTCACCCTTCCTTTTAAAATCACTTTAGCAAGAAATTTTTAGTGCCTTCTAGACATTATGGTAAGAACAAACAGGAAGATAAAGTTTTTAAAATCTTAAAATATTAAGAAAAATTCTTAATGTTTATACTCACTTGGATTTTTAGCTCTCGTACCTCCTCTGATGTGCTGCCTGCTTCTTAAGTTTACCATATGTAGTCATTTTCACAGTTATTTTCCCCCTTTGGGTCTCAAATTGTTTAAGTGAATTAAAACCCAGTATGCTTTTATTATTCTCTTATAAACTACCTTTATTGCATTTATAGGAATTAATTGGCTTCTTATTAAACATAGAGAACTCGGAACAACAGTTCATGTATATTGTGCATTTTAGTCATCATAAACACATTGTAGAATAGGCACTGATATTGTGATTGAAAATACCAAAGCTGTTGTCAAAGATTTCGAGCTGTTAAGTGACAAGACCAAGTTTAACTCAAATATAGCTAAGCCAATATATTCACTTTTGTGTACCTCCTCTCTCAGTAGATTTATTTTCTACAGTATCTGATGCCCAATGTTATAGTAACAGAAAAAAACAGATTAAGATCCCATAATGTAAAACATTATTTGAGATATTTAATGATAATATTAAATTTAAGGATTAAGAATGTTTCTTAATACTGAAAATATTTGTGGATATGTCTGTTCACTTGTAATGCTTATCTTAAGTTACAACAATAATGAACTGGACAAATTTTTTTTTTAAAGTATTATCATGTGCATTGTTCTCAGGTTATAAAAAGATAAATCAGTTGCCTTCGGTAGTTTATTCTAGGTTCAGAACAAAACGCTATGCATATATTTGGCAGAGTTCTCTATTTGTTATTATCTGAAGAGATCTATTAATTTCAAATGTGTGGCATATTTGAGCAAAGTAAGAGAAAATAATTAATGTGGTACAACAACATTGTGTGGGATTTACTCATGTTACTTGCCAAGATTTGAGCAGAATGTAAGAAATTAGCATTGATCATCAGTGTCTCATGATTTCTTTCATCAAGCTAAATCCAGTCACATCTGGAGTCTAATTGTGCCTTACAATAAGTTTAGCATACTGTAAGTGCTAATTAAAAGAATTGGAAAAGGCAACATGAGGGTAAGCAATTTCATGAAATAATGTATTTCTTTTAAGCTACCACTAGCATATACAATTAGTTATACAATTACCCTTTTATTTCCATTGTCTTGTACTTAGAAACTTTACTGTAATGAAACACTTTAGTAAATAGACATGTTCTTACTCTTCCTTTTTTCATTGCTTCTGTCTCATTTGCTTTCAAATTCTTATTCTTTAAACTTATAATTTCTATTCACATTGAATTATTTTATTTAAACATTTTTTTTCTTCCCATTCAGAGTGAAGGTGGTAATTTGTTAGGAGGTATGTATGTGGTTTTCTGAAATAGGATTTAGCTACTCTTAGGAAAATACTGTAAATAAGCTCCCAAAGAAAGAATCTCCCGCAGCAGTACAACAGAGTGCAGTGATTTCCAAATTTTAGTATGCATGTGTCACCTGGGTTGTTTTGAAAATTTTCAGTTTTGGGGTGCCTGTGTGGCTCAGTCAGTTAAGTGTCTGCCTTCGGCTCAGGTCATGATTCCAGGGTCCTGAGATGGAGCCCTGGGATTGGAGGGGGTGGGTACCTCCTCTCTTCCCTGCTTCTGCTCTCTCTCACCATCTCTGAATAAATAAATAAAATCCTAAAAAAAAAATTTTCAGTTTTTTGTAGGACCCCATCTTAAGATATTTTATTTTCATAAGTGGAGAGGAGAAGTAGGAAAATGAATTTTAATAAATAAATTGGCAGATCTGAATCAGGTGGTCTCTGGTAATGGATAATCATTTATGTAGAATCTAAGAATAAAAGATCTGATACAAATATTATCAAGGAAGCCTTTGGTTGTCAGTCTATGTTTGTTCCTGGGAAAGAGACATCTAATGCCTAAGCCACCGTGTTTCCTTGTGCTCCAATGGGTCTAATAATAATGTGCAACCCCAGCTAGGAAATCTTTCCTATTGATGGAACTTAAGAACAGACAATAGTTAGATCTATCTATTCTATGTCAATAATTCCAGCAGACTTTCCACTGGTCTCCCAGCCTATCTCATCTCCTCTGAAATCTAGTGCTGAAGGAGGGTGGTGCTGTCCAGTTTGCCTAAAGCACAAAGGCAAACAACTCAGCGGTCCAGCACCCTCCTCTGAGCGGGTGGCAGAACGTTCAAGTTAAAGGTTCAAGTGTACTGAAAGCAGAATGTGAAAATAGATTTTCCTATTCGTAATCAAGTAGCCTTTCCTCTATGTGATCCTATCCTGGTTGTATATTGTAATAGTAATCCTGGTTGAAATGGTAGTATTGAATTTGATTATGTTACAAGCTTTTTGCTTCTTACCTAAAATAATTTTGTTTCTAATAAATTAAATTTCGTTTTTGAGAGAAAGAAATGAATAATTTTCTTAAATACATATAGGATTTGCACACAATGAGAGAGCTTCACATCTGCATTTGATTATTCACATTTATGCTTCATTTACTTAATCATGACTCACTGATCAAAAGTGACCACACTAGAACCTCTCATTAAGCTTCCTGTTAATAGATCATAATTGCTTCAAAATGTCTCTGTACATCTTTAATATAAAACATGCCTTTTGCAAATTTAAGAAAACTTTATTAATATGGACTCATATATTTTAGAAATTATTGTAATTTGGATAGTGTTGTGTCAAAAGTGTAGCATGAAAAGCGGCATTCATTATATAAGTTTATTGTTTTTAAAACCAATTAAGTTTTAGACAAGCAAATCTGAATAAAACAGTATAAACTTACACTGTCAGATGTATCTATTTAAACTTGATCAATCGATGATTAGCATTTTTTTCAGTTTAACATATTATTTATAGCATATACTAGGCAACAGTTTAAAGAAAAACTACTTTTCAAAAGTGTTTGCTGTTGTTCTAAAGAAATGAAAAGCATTTTATCTAAAAGAGACTCCTCTTGGTGCAGTGCTGTGTAGCCTGGGGATGGGATAATGCAGTCAGAGTGTAGCTGCCCCTCTTACCTTTCTAATGTGATTCTTTTGGTCTCTGTGGTCCAGGGGGTTTTCCTCTTCCCTCCCTGTTCTAGGATCTTTACAATGATGTCTCGTTTATGGATATTTGCTGTTGGTCTTCTTTTGAGGGGGACTGAAGTCAGAAACAACCTATGTCACTATCTTGATGATCTCACGTGTTTTAAATGCTTGCATAAAGGTTCCCTTCCTTGTACAAGTTAAACAACTCAGCAAATCTGGAAACTCTGTTTTCAATGCTTGATGAAGGGAATCTAATACATATTAAGTGCTTACAATGTAGCAGGCACTTTGCTGGACAGCTTGTACAGTTATTCAAATGGTAATAATAACAAAATACCAGCTGTAATTTTACGGCTTATAAAAATAAGTACAGAATTTTACCACTGGAAATTTTGTGAAATAAATAATCCAAAACTCCTCACTTGCGGAATGCCTACAAATGCTGAGTAAATCTGACGATTCTTTAAATTCCATACCTGAATTCTCAAAAAAGTAAAATTCCAGAAGCCAGTAACAAAGAACAAAACGGAAACAAACAAGAACAATAAATAAAAATCGAACCTTAGTAATTTTGAGGTGTTATTACCTATTATGATAGCCAAGAGACAGTGATTTTCCACAGTCTCATAATTACAGAAGAAACCTTGAGCATAAGCTGGCTGGAGAATAACAGATGAAACTTCTTGATTAAGCCATCATCCTAAAAGGGCTAAATGTTTATTAAAAGGGTCTACCAGACACAAGCAAATATATATATACTTCCACCCCTCCCCTCGCCCCCGTGGCAAAGAATGAGAACAAATCAGAATGTCTGACCTGGTTTCGAGGAAGTATAAAAAAAGTCTCCCTTGAGAATTTGTAACCACATATTTTCCCTCAGATGTGGTTAGGGTTTGAATTGAAGCTCCAAGATAATGAATTAACATGAAATATTACACTGAACAATAATAGGCCTGAGGTGACAGGAGGAAGGAAACACAAACTAATTGGTGAAGGCAAAACTCTTAAATCTCAAGGAAGATTTGATTTCCATATTGAAATGAATGCAAACTCCAAAATCACAAGATTCACGGCTAAAATAATTCATCATGAGTTAGAGTTAGCAGAAACAAAACATCAGAATTGGCTTCTAAATATAATTTACATCTAATAGAATTGTTTTATAAAGAACATAGCAAAGAATTACCGAAGATAATTTATAATTATAGGATGCTCAGTTCTCCAGGAAGATATGTTTTAAATAATAATATGGTTTCAAAATATATTTGTAGACAAATTCATAGTGTGAGATTATAACATTACTCTAAAAAGTGAGAAAAAAAAGAATGCCCATCCATACTTTATTGTAGCAACAAAATTGGATATCGCTAAAGAAAACTGCAGTCATCAAAAAGTTAAAGAGGATGTTATTAAAACTTTATGCCAGTGTGTCTGAAACTTTTAGATGTGTGGGCCTAATTCTTAAAAAGATACACCATCAAAAATGGGTTAAAAAAACATAGGAAACTCAACTATTTCTGCAAACGATGAATATATAGAATAACTAGTTAGAAATATTTTTCTACGAAAAAATCTAAGAATCCAGGAAGGCCTGGAAGGCTTTGCTCATAATTGTTTTACAACTATAAAGGGAAACATTTTTCTACTCACATTTAAACTATTCCAGAAAATTGAAATGAGAAGTTTTTCCTATTTCTCTGTATGAAACAAAAAATCTTTGACACCAAAACTCAAAATGAGAGTTGACAAAAATAAAATTATTATACATGTAACATTCCTAAGGAACAAAATAAAACAAAGAACTTTGCAAGCTAAATGCTGAAGTGAATAAAAAGATAAAAGCAATAGAGCAAAATTTAATGAGTGATATTAAAAAACTTCCAATGGAATATTACTTTGCATTTTATAATATATTGCTTCGTATTTGTAAACTACAGAAAAATAATGACAGAAAGATCTTTCAGAATTAAAATCAATTTGAGACACTTTAAAAGATTTTAATAATTGAGGAGGGCACGCGTTGCATGGTGCACTGGGTGTTTTACGCAACTAATGAAGCATCAAGATGTACATCGGAAACCAGGGATGTACTGTATGGTGACTAACATAATATAATAAAAAACATTAAAATAAAAAAATTTTTAAAAAGATTTTAATAATTGTGAAGTTTTAAGAAATGCTTAGCAAAATTGATTGTAGCCAAATTTAGAAGTATAAAAATAACGTTTGATTTTTGTTCAAATTTTGTATGGCTATAATACAATGTTTATTTAAAATTGGAAGTATGTAACAATTAAAAGTTAATATTGACATTCTACTTTCATAGAATGTAAACTATGTATTGTGGTTATACCTGTATGCCAAAATTTAAATGCTGTGCTGCTTAGTGTTTACATCTTATAAATCAGGGAGAGATCAGGCTTACAATCATATTCTGGTGAGCTTGAACAAAAAATTTAGGCTTTATTCCTACTCTTTCCATTGGGAGAAAGAGAATATGTAAGTTCATATTACTGTCATCAAAGGAAATTGAAAGATACAATTCCCAATGCTGTTAATGTAATATGGAAATATTCTACACTTCATTACATTTATGGCTACACATATACTTTTGTATTAAATCATTTAATACAATGATTACAAATTATGATTGGAAACTATGAATATGTTATAATTTTGTTTTTTTGGTTACCGAATTTGTCATAAGAATAAGGNAAACAAAGAGAAAGGACTGAGATTATTAAAATTATGACTGAAAAGGGAGAGGTCACGACCAGCACCATTGAAATTGCAAGGATTATTAGAAACTTTTATCAACAGCTATATGCCAAAAAACTAAACAATCTGGAAGAGATGGAGGCCTTCCTGGAAACCTATAAACTACCAAGACTGAAACAGGAAGAAATAGATTTCTTAAATAGGCCAATTAACTATGAAGAAATTGAGTCAGTGATAAACAACCTTCCAAATAATAAAACTCCAGGCCCAGACGGTTTTCCTGGGGAATTCTACCAAACATTCAAAGAAGAAATAATACCTATTCTCCTAAAGCTATTTCAAAAAATAGAAACAGAAGGAAAGCTACCAAACTCATTCTATGAGGCTAATATTACCTTGATCCCCAAACCAGGCAAAGACCCCCTCAAAAAGGAGAATTACAGACCGATTTCTCTAATGAATATGGATGCCAAAATCCTCAACAAGATCCTTGCTAATAGAATCCAACAGTACATTAAAAGGATTATCCATCATGACCAAGTGGGATTCATACCTGGGATGCAAGCATGGTTCAACACTCGCAAATCAATCAATGTGATACATCATATCAACAAGAAAAGACTCAAGAACCATATGATCCTCTCAATTGATGCAGAAAAAGCATTTGACAAAATACAGCATCCTTTCCTGATTAAAACCCTTCAGAGTGTAGGAATAGAGGGTACATTTCTCAATCTCATAAAAGCCATCTATGAAAAGCCTACTGCAAGCATTATTCTCAATGGGGAAAAGCTGGAAGCCTTTCCCTTAAGATCAGGAACACGACAAGGATGCCCACTCTCGCCACTATTATTCAACATAGTACTAGAAGTCCTTGCAACAGCAATCAGAAGACAAAAAGGGATCAAAGGTATCCAAATCGGCAAAGAAGAAGTCAAACTGTCTCTCTTTGCAGATGACATGATACTCTATATGGAAAACCCAAAGGAATCCACTCCCAAACTATTAGAAGTTATAGAACAATTCAGTAAGGTGGCAGGATACAAAATCAATGCCCAGAAATCAGTTGCATTTCTATACACGAATAACGAGACTGAAGAAAGAGAAATTAGGGAATCCATCCCATTTACAATAACACCAAAAACCATGCGTTACCTTGGAATTAACTTAACCAGAGACGTAAAGGACCTATATGCTAGAAACTATAGATCACTTTTGAAAGATATTGAGGAAGACATAAAAAGATGGAAAAATATTCCATGCTCATGGATTGGAAGAATTAACATAGTTAAAATGTCCATACTACCCAGAGCAATCTACACTTTCAATGCTATCCCGATCAAAATACCGAGGACATTTTTCAAAGAACTGGAACAAATAGTCCTTAAATTTGTATGGAACCAGAAAAGGCCCCGAATCTCCAAGGAACTGTTGAAAAGGAAAAACAAAGCTGGGGGCATCACAATGCCGGATTTCGAGCTGTACTACAAAGCTGTGATCACAAAGACAGCATGGTACTGGCACAAAAACAGACACATCGACCAATGGAACAGAATAGAGAACCCAGAAATGGACCCTCGGCTCTTTGGGCAACTAATCTTTGATAAAGCAGGAAAAAACATCCGGTGGAAAAAAGACAGTCTCTTCAATAAATGGTGCTGGGAAAATTGGACAGCTACATGCAAAAGAATGAAACTTGACCACTCTCTCACACCATACACAAAAATAAACTCCAAATGGATGAAAGACCTCAATGTGAGACAGGAATCCATCAAAATTCTAGAGGAGAACATAGGCAACAACTTCTATGACATCGGCCAGAGCAACCTTTTTCACGACACATCTCCAAAGGCAAGAGAAATAAAAGATAAAATGAACTTATGGGACTTTATCAGGATAAAGAGCTTCTGCACAGCCAAGGAAACAGTCAAAAAAACTAAGAGACAGCCCACGGAATGGGAGAATATATTTGCAAAGGACACCACAGATAAAGGACTGGTATCCAAGATCTACAAAGAACTTCTCAAACTCAATACACGAGAAACAAATAAACAAATCATAAAATGGGCAGAAGATATGAACAGACACTTTTCCAATGAAGACATACAAATGGCTAACAGACACATGAAAAAATGTTCAAAATCATTAGCCATCAGGGAAATTCAAATCAAAACCACACTGAGATACCACCTTACGCCAGTTAGAATGGCAAAGATAGACAAGGCAAGAAACAACAATTGTTGGAGAGGATGTGGAGAAAGGGGATCCCTCCTACATTGTTGGTGGGAATGCAAGTTGGTACAGCCACTCTGGAAAACAGTGTGGAGGTCCCTTAAAAAGTTAAAAATTGAACTACCCTATGACCCAGCCATTGCACTACTGGGTGTTTACCCCAAAGATACAGACGTAGTAAAGAGAAGGGCCATATGCACCCCAATGTTCATAGCTGCATTGTCCACAATAGCCAAATCATGGAAGGAGCCGAGATGCCCTTCAACAGATGACTGGATTAAGAAGCTGTGGTCCATATATACAATGGAATATTACTCAGCTATCAGAAAGAACGAATTCTCAACATTTGCTGCAACATGGACGGCACTGGAGGAGATAATGCTAAGTGAAATAAGTCAAGCAGAGAAAGACAATTATCATATGATTTCTCTCATCTATGGAACATAAGAACTAGGAGGATCGGTAGGGGAAGAAAGGGATAAAGAAAAGGGGGGTAATCAGAAGGGGGAATGAAACATGAGAGACTATGGACTATGAGAAACAAACTGAAGACTTCAGAGGGGAGGGGGTGGGGGAATGCGATAGACTGGTGATGGGTAGTAAGGAGGGCACGTATTGCATGGTGCGCTGGGTGTTATACACAACTAATGAAGCATCAAACTTTACATCGGAATCTGGGGATGTACTGTATGGTGATTAACATAATATAATAAAATTAAATTAAAAAAAAGAATAAGGCAGTACAATTTTAATATTTCATATGCTCTGCAAATTGCAGCAGAATATTGTATTTTCATTTATATCTAAGTTTGGTTTTTGAATAAATTTGTGCCTTCCATTTATAATATTAATATCCTAGAAATTAGCAATCATCAGAAAATACTTAAAGTAACATAAAAATTGTGTACATTTTGGCTAGTGTCACTCTTTAGGTTTAAATGTAGCTAGTGTACATAAAAAAAAGAAAACAAAATGCAGATTTATATAAACCTGCTGGGTTTTGAACAAATCTATAGAAGTTTTTATATTAGTCCATATTTTGGTCAAAAAAAATCTACACTTCTAATGCTGAGTTCAGTCATAGTGACTTTGAATGCAAACAATACCAGATGACTCTGTGTGTGTGTGTGTGTGTGTGTGTGCGCACATGTATTTTATTGAACAAAAGTCAATGACGTTATTTATATTCACTGGTAAATATGTCTACTTTATAATTTTATTTATTTATTTATATTTTAAAAAATATTTATTTATTTATTTTAGAGAAAGATTGAGAGAGAGAGTGCTCAGGGGCAGGGAGAGGCAGATGGAGAGGGCAAGAGAATCAGTCTTAAGCAGACTTCTAGCTGAGTGTTGAGCCCAAAGCAGGGCTCAAATCCAGGACCCTGAGATCATGACCCTAGCTGAAATCAAGAGTCAGATGCTTAACTGACTGAGCCACCCAGGAGCCCCTCTACTTTATAACATTAAATTAATTAGTTATGTTTTAGTTATATAAGCAGGAGATATTTAAAATTGATATTTCAAATTTTACCTTTACTTTTTAAAAAAATATTGTATAGTTTATCTATTAGAGAGAGAGAACATGAGCAAGGTTCGGGGGTGGGGGCATAGAGAGAGGCAGAGTCTCTGCCAAACAAGAGAGTCCTATGCAGGGCTTGATCCCAGGACCCTGAGATCATGACCTGAGCTGAAGGCAGGTGCTTAACTGACTGAGCCACCCAGGCACTCTGGTATTTTAAATTTTAAGGTTAAATGTATACTTGGTAATCTTTCCATATAGTACACAAACATATGTAATTATTATAAATTATCTAGTGCACATGAAAGCACAAGTTTCCAGAGAAACTATATTCTTCTAGAAATTTTCTATGCACATGTAAGCAATCTTCTAGGTTTTCAAAAGTTCTTAATTATTTAATTTTTCAATATTTATGACACAATTGATGTTGAATTAAAAATCATTTTGAAAGAGCATAGGAGATTTAATTTTCAGAAAATGAACATACTTGGGTAATGCTACTTAGATGAGAAAAGAGAATATTGCTAGCACTTAGAAGGGTGTTCTTTTAAAGCTCTAAGACAGCAGCATATTTGGAGAGCTGTTTCATTTCATTGAAATGTGGTCATTTGAACCTCATACACCAGTAGCCAAAGAATCAAAAAAAACAGTTCACAACATTCCCTAATGAGAATGATGGTGAACATAAGGGAAAATGAGGTTAATGGTACACAGCAAGGAGGAGGAACAGGAGGGGTGGAACTCGGGGGATCCTGGGATACTCCCCTTTGAATGTCTTGCCCAGTGGAAGGTTATATTTACCTTAAAGAGGGAGAGCTACCAATGTGTAGTAACTCTCAGGAATAATGGTCATATCACTAGATAAATACTTTTAAAAAATGGAGGCAAAAAATAATAAAAATATGGTGAGAATGCTGAGAGAAAAGGGAACACAAGATACATATATGGAGGTGAGAAGTAGATAGAGATACTCAGGAAAGCATTCACCTTAATTTATATCAGAATTAGGAGAGCAGTCACCTCATGTGGGAAGAGGTAAGAGTTTGGTTAGGTGTCTATCTATCTATCTATCTATCTATCTAATCAAACTCTTACCTCTTCCCACTTGAGGTGACTTCTTTCCTAAATCTCATATGTGTTATTTAGTGGCTTTTGTATAACAGGTGTTTTTCTTTTAAATTTTAGTTGATTTTCACTTTATGAAAAAGTATCATATGGTTAAAAGGGTTGGATTGAGATATAGCTGACATACAACACTGTATAGGATCAAGGTGTATACAGCATAATGTTGTTTTTAGAATATTCCATAGGTCACTTTACTTGAATAATGACACCTGATGAGATGAATCATTTGCTGCACTATAAACTTAACTTAGTTAAGCTTAGATTGCTTCTCAGCACTTAATGTGTGTTAAAATAGAACAAAAACAAAACAAAACAAAAAAACCTATTCACTGAAGGGCAGCATATGTTGTATTTATTTTATAATCTTCCTGTGGCAAATAAGAACCAAATTAGAGTAATTTATTTGTAAAAGTAACTTGTGAGGCTCTTTTAAGAGAGATTAGGCATATATTCTTTTGGGGGAGATGTAATTATGCTCAGTTTTGCATATGTAGTCATGTTGAGATAGACCATTATTTCAAAATAGTCTATTTCCTCTCTCAATCTCTTATAGTTCATATACGGTTTTTCAGTGAAATAATAAGAAATCCTGATTCCTATTACATACAAGGAAAATGAAAATTTCCAGTGTCTATTTATTTCATATTTATGTCATATTTACATTAACCCGTGACAATCAAAAATCCTGGTGGAACTGATAAAAGATTTTCTAAAATATTATATATTATATAAAACTACTATTAAATGGTGAACAGTATCATTTGGTAATTGTTATAAAACATTTCTGTGTCATATAACAATTGTTTTATCCAATTTGACAACAGATTATAACACATGTAGTCATATAAGGTTTTTCATTTTTAGATGAATATCAGAAAAAAATAAGAGACTTGGCAAAAATTTACTTTGCTTTATTTTATCTTCCTTGCATGATATGCATGATATTTAATTAAGACTTTTTATCTTTATCAATTTGTGAATACATGGCTTGATACTTATTATAAAATATATCTTTTCTGAGCATTTCAACACCTGGGGTGAATTATGATAATTAAGTACTATATCATTATGTTCTTACTTTTCCTTTCTGGCCCCTACTGTGAAAATTCAATTTCCAGATGCTTTTGATGTTTCCAGTTTAAAGGTGTAAAAAAGATCTGTCTTTTCTAAGCCCTCAGGTTTGTCATATCGGAGGTTCATTTTATAGCACTCTTTCAGTGGTTTCTTGCTTCTCCAGCCAAAATGGGACATGCATTTTTCAGGGGAAAGAAAGATTCTGCATGGATAGGTTAGGTATCATTGAATAGATTTTAATATTTCAAATTATTCTAATCAGTATTTTTGAGAAGACAAGAAAGGGAGGTAAAATTAAAATTACATTGAATTTGTCTGAAAACACAAATTCCAGAACAGCTATGTAATCTTGAGTGGGTCATTAATAATCTGGTCATCCCCCCCCATTTTATCAAATGAATACAACCGCTTTCTAATGTAAATGCAGTAAACATTAAATGAAATAACCAATATAATGCATCAGATAAACTATATAGCTCTGCATAAGAAATTAAGGTGGTATTGATGTTGTTGCATTGATCATGATTTTCTTTAGATACATATTCCTAGGCTTGATACTTGATGTAGAAAAATACTATGTAGGGTGTCTTATTGTTACATAATAGATAACGGTAATTATCTTACCTCTCTTAAAGGCAAAGTATATAATATTCAGAGATTTTTAAATTAGCTTAAGGGGATTATGCCGTTTTCTTTATCTTTTACTTACCTGACAGGCTGAATTTTAATGGCACAATATTTAATATTATTTTTGTTTAATATTCTATAGGGGTTTATACAAAAATAATTCAAATGCAAATGCATGATAAATATGTGAGTAGTTGTATGCGTATAAATATACATAAGATATGTAATTATTTTTTTCTTATCTCAAGGATCTGTATGTATTATGGCTGAAACTATCTCAGAATTAACAAGTGGCATTTCTGAAAAAAAATAAGATAAACTAGAAATAGTGGGAGATTTAAAAGGTGGGTATTTGATGCAAGTGTCACCTATATTCAAATTTGTCTTAAGATGTTAAGGATGAAATTCAGTGAAAGGAAACAGGACACTGGTATATTTCATTTTGTTATATTTCAGTAAGCTATTAGTGTCTGACTTTATATTCTACAACTTTAAAAATTGTGAAGATATTAAGGAGGGCACGTGATGTAATGAGCACTGGGTATTATATAAGACTGATGAATTACTGACCTCTACCTCTGAAACCAATAATACATTATATGCTAATTAATTGAATTTAAATTAAAAAATGGAAAGAGAAAGATATCAATATATTTTTTTAACTTTTTAACATAATTTGGAAATTTATGACAAAATGGAGTAGAGTATTAAGAAATAGAAATGGAGAATTATAATTTTTATTTAGTATGGAAATTTAGAAAAGACAGATAATCAAAAAGAAGTGGGCTCTGGAGCAAATATTAGTAAGTCACTCTTCCAGACAAGTGTTTATACTAGAAAGGTAAGACAGCAAAATGGTTAGGACTTTGGAACCAGATTGGTATTAAAATCCTAATTTTACTATTTTCTATTGTGTGACCTTGGACACAGACCGCTCAGTATATTACTTATTAATTAGGAAACGAGGATTAATTCAAACAAATTAAATAGACCCTGTCCAAGATAAATTAGGTTTTCAGTCTTTCACACTTTAGCCCATTGTAACTCAAGTGAAAATAAAGATTATTTTAGGTATCTATCAAACTATCTTAATCTTATAATTTATACAGTAAAATAGATCAGTCACAGAAGTATTATCTAAAAACTCTGTCTCTGTCGATTGTAGAATAACACTGAGGTCTAACCCATGACTTCACAAATGTCAAGCATTCCATGTTCTCAACCTGATGTGTGAATTGGATTTCTGATACTCAGAAATGTGATTATTGATAGGTCTTTAGGGGGTTCACATGGGAGGGAAGGCAGAAAAGACAAAAACTGAAATTCAGAAAAATCTATATTTAAAAGAAATCAGGGCACCTATATGCTAAAATAGAAACACAACTGCTACCAACAAGAAGAAAAACCTGACTCATAGATGTTGCATATCCCACTCTAATTCAGTGTTAGGGCTAGTTTGGGTCCAGAATTTATCATTATTGAGGGGGCCAACATTCCCAAGTTTAAATTATATTTTAATGTAGTCCTGTTTGACTCATTTAGTGATGTTAAGGTTGATCGGTGAATTCCAGGGGTAACAGCCTAATGTCTTTTGTTGTCCTTCATGATGAGAACATAAAACAGTGAGTCGCATTTGGCACCGCGTAACCATACAGTTTCCCATCAAATTTAACTTTTCAGCTAAAATTTCTTGTCATTTGCTGATGATCATTGCCCTAAAAATTATAACATATTGCAAAATAATAATATTGTCAAATTAATAGAATTAGATTTCAATTAAATATGAAGGTGTATTAGCTTTAAACTGCGTGTTCCTAATTACACAGCTTCAATGTATACATCAAGGGAATTACAAGGAAAAGTTGAAAAATACACATAACATTTGGAGATTTTTATATACTTTCTTGGCAATTGAGAGAGCACGAAAACAACAAACAAAAAACAGCTTTGAAGAATCTGAAGAGCATAATCCCTAGCTTGACCATGGGCATTAGAGAACCAATTAATTGAATAATTTAAGAATATTCATTCTTTTCAAGCACATGTGGAATATTTACAAATATTGGTCATATTTTATGAGTTTGATATTAATTAGATCTCAAAACAAGATAAGGACAGAATTGAAAATTAAAATATATGTCAAATATTTTTTTGTCAACTCAAATGAGAACTTACTGGCAAAATATTGGTCACTGCATTTCATAAATGGAACTTAACAGATCTCACTATATTCAGTTTATTTCAAGAATTTGAGATTATTTCTGTATTATTTTTCATATTAGCTAATTTATTATATTAACCAATTAAAAGATAAATGCAAATAATCATCTCAATGGATGCAGTAAAATATTTAGAAAGTTAAACGATTCATGGAGAAAAACGTTCAGTAAATTGAGGATTAAAGAAATCTTGCTTACCCTGAAAAAATTGATAGTAACCATAAAACTTATACAGAGTGCTCAATGAAAAATCATTAGAAGTATACTTTTAAAATCAGTAACAAATTAAGGATGCCCAAAATTGCTGTTAACATTTTTCTGAAGCCTCTGTCCAGGCAATGATATATAAAAGTATAAAACTTTTTAAGTATTGGAAAGTAAGAATTAGAGTAAGTGTGTTTGTATCTCTCTCTTTTTCTCTCTGTCTCTCTGTGTTTCTCTCTGTCTCTGTTTCCATCTCTGTCTTGTTCTCTCTCTCTCTCTAACACACACACACACAAAGAAAGAACCAAAAATACCTATTATTTAACCTATTACTAGGATCATCAAAAGAGATTGGCAAGGTGTTTGTTAAAGAAACCAATACATAAAATTATTGTTAATTTTTAATAAGCATAGAAAATGTAAGTTAAAACGAGATGCATTTAAATTGCAAAGGGAAAATGCAAGGGATCTAAAAATATGTAAAAGACAAGTGGTACAACTCTGGAGAAGATAAAGAGAAGTCTTCTTTCATGATAGGAAAAACCATATTCTAAAAATATTGACCTTTAGGTCCAATAAAATTTCATTAAAATCTCTCCCACTTTGTTTTTTTCATAAAATTTAACAAAAATTTTCCAAAGGGTATTTCAAATGTCAAATAACTAGGAATATCCAAGTTATTACTTTCAGAGTATCCTTCCATTTGATATCTAGATTTATTATAAATATGGCCTAATTTGGAGGAAATAGCTAATATTTTAGTTTTATATCTTAATATATTTTCCAGAGAGTTTAAAAGAATCGAAATATTTTTCATTTCAATATTGTTTATGTCAAAGTGAAGTGTTCCTAATTAATATATTAAAAGTTAACTTAAAAATTTTTATGTGGCTTTAAGGAAAGTATCTCATAATTTGCATCTTTTAAGTTTTTATTTAAATTCCAGTTAGTTAACATATAGTGTAATATTAGTTTCAGGTGTATGATATAGTGATTCAACAATTCCATATATCACAACAAGTACACTCCTTAATCCCCATCACCTATTTAACCCATCCAGCAATTGCACTACTACCTGTTTATCCAAAGAATACAAAAATACTAATTCAAAAGGTTACATATACCTGGATGTTTATAGCAGCATTTTCTACAGTAACCAAATTAGGGAAATACCCCAAGTATCCAGACTGATGAATGGATAAAAAGGAGGTGGTATGTATGTATGTGTACACACACACACACACACACACACACATGCACACTCAGTGGAATATTACTCAGCCATTATAGGAATGAAATCTTGCCATTTGCAATGACATGGATTAAGCTAGAGAGTATTATGCTAAGCAAAGTTAGGATTACTACATTTTAATAAAAATGGAGAGTTTCTTAAAATTTTTCCTGCTCTAATTATATTTAGTTTCCATGAAGATTTAATTAGAATTATTTACCTTGAAAGCATTTGTTGTCGTTTACTCTAAGTAGCAGATAGCAAAGTATAATCAATTCGATTTTTATTTTATAAAGTAATCGCACGAAGCAAAGACATTAGCACTGATGTAGACGTCAGATCCAAGATGTGTCTTTAGTAATAATGTGACACATTTGCTGCCTGTTCAACTTAAAATCATATCCTTGCCATTTAACAAGTGTCATATAAAAATCAACATAACCTCAAGAAAATGCTCAGTACTTTTGGGATAACTTTACTTTGTGCATAAAATAAGGATAATACAATAATGATATTACTATTATTGAATTGAACTAATTTGAGATTAATTTCCCTTGACAATCTGAACATTGAACATAAACACATTTCTGATGCTAATAAATTCTGCATAGTAATCACTATTCACATATGATTACACAGGTACCATTCCATAATGATAGTTCTTTATTACATGACTTAAGACATAACTCTTGTTTTTAAAATTTTTTCTTTGAGATATAATTGACTTATAATATTGTGTAAATTTAAGGTGTACAACATAGTGGTTTGATGCATATATATATATTGCAATATGATTACAGCTCTTGAGTTAGCTAACACCTCTATAATGTCACATAGCTATTTTTTTTTTTTGTGGTAAGAACAATAAAGATCTAGTCTTTTAGCAACTTTGATTTTAAAAGTCAATATCATTGACTCTGTTCTCTAGAGTTGTGCATTAGGTCTCCAGAACTTATCTACTAGTTTCAAATTTGTATCTTAAACCACATCTCCCCAATCCCCCCACCTCGCAGTCCCTGGTAACCATCATTCTATTCTCTATTTTTATGTGTTCAGCTTTTTTTTTAATTAAAGATTTATATTTATTTATTTACTTGAGAAAGAGAGAGAGAACACAAGCAGAGAGGAGGGGCAGAGGGAGAAGGAGAAGCAGATCTCCTCTGAGCAGACTCTTCTCTGATTCGGGGCTCCATCCCAGGACCCTGGGATCATGACCTGAGCCGAAAGCAGACCCTTAACGACTGAGCCACCCAGGCACCCCGGTTCAGCTTTTTTAGACCCACATATGAGTGATATCATATAGTGTTTGTCCTTTTCTGTCTGACCTAAGTGTCCATCACTAGTGAATGGATAAAAAAAGATTGGTGTATATGTACAATGGAGTATTATTCAGCCATGAGAAAGAAGTAAATTCTGACATTTACAACAATATGGATGGACCTTGAGGGCATTATGCTAAGTGACATATAACTTTTAAAATCAGTTTGTGAGTGTACTTAGAGCTTGAACTTGAAACTTTTTTCTCTCAATGCCAAAAATGTAAAGATTAGACTTTCATTGATACTATATACATAATACATATTTTGATGAATTTGAATTCATACAAATTGATTATTCATAGAAAAGATCATATTGTGTGTATGTGCATGTACATGTGTGTGTATAAAGCATTTTATTCCCCAATCAGTCTCAATAAATTGGAAGTCATGCAAATGCACAGTATTAAAATAAAATAGGTTTTTCATCAAAGGCATTCTTTTCTCCTAGCTGTGTATACAAATATGTTTTGGTCAGAGCAATTATGTAAATTTATGTAGTGAAGTTATTGCATTAAGTGATTTAGTCATCAAAACACTAATTTTTGTTATCAATATAAATATGAAATTGATTACAAATTATCCAAGTAAAGCTATTTGCAATGGAAATGTAATTGAGGTGATAAGACAAGGAAATTAATGTTGAGGTAAATGAGGTTATTTAAAACACCTTCAGTTGTGATTGCATTATTTTAAATTTCACTTTCATTTGAAGAATTTAAATATGCAACAAGATGATACTTAAGATATGTGATTTTCATTTTTTGTGATATTTCTGCAATTTTAAATAAACCCATCTCTAATCAAATTTTTTTTGAGAAACATACCCAAGTCTCAATTTATAAAGAAAATATGCATTTAGAGTATTTGTTGTGCTAGTGTTCTTCCTTTCTGGTGAGCTATATACTGTCTTCACAGGCAACTTGACAAAAATGTAAGCACACCCATGATCACAACTCAAATTACTATGGAGTAAAACCAAAGTGTTTTAGTATGGCCTACAAACTTTATGTTAACTTTTTCTTACCTTTTTACTTGATTCAACCCCTTCCCCTTTACATTAATTAATGCACTTATTTATCCATTCATTCATTATATATTTGCTAAATATCTACTCTATGCCATGGATGCTAGAACAAATGTATCTATTGTTATTTAGAAGCACATCTTGAATCACTGCCAAATGCCTCAATCCCTGAATATATCATGTTGTTTCCATACCTTAATGGATTTATTTTTTCTAGTAGCACACCATGGTTATTTGGCAGACATTCTATAAATTATTCAGAACTTTGACCAGCCTTAATTACTGTGATGCTTTCTATATAACAGAGTTCATTATTCATAGGCATGTATAATAATTTAATTTCACATATGCATCCAGTACAAATGCTTCAGGTTGCAAGTATAAAACCTACTTAAAAGAAAAAAAAATCTATTATAAGGCTGCATTTCTTCCATGTAGGGAAATATTCAATCCAAACAGTGCCTCAAACTTTTAGAGCAAAGAGAGAAAAGCCCTAGCATCTGTCATTCTATTACAGTCGCTTCTGCTCTTTCTCCTTACTGACACACAATATTGCTGTTTTATGTGGTCTTCTAACATTTGGACAACAAATCAGAGCCATGCTAGAACTAAATCCTGCAGATCCAGCTGTCAGCACAGATCAATATGATTTAAAGGAGAGAAAAAAATCACTAAAGGTGCTTTTCTCTCAGTATTATATTCCACATAGTGCGCTCTAACCGGGGTTTTTCAGTCCATAGCTCTTAAGTTCCATATAATGCTTCAGATAACACTTAATAGATATTTTCTTTTGAGGCCATGACACCAGAGGTTCAGTCTCTAGAGTAACTTAGATGTCCACTTCTATTAGAACCAATGCAAATTTTCTCTGGTTCCAGGACCTGGGTCCCACCAGGATTTTGGCTAGTTTCCTTGTTAGCCCAAGGAACACAATAGGATCTTACAACTTTTCTCCTTGTCACAAGTATTTGATTACTCTAAGGGGGCAAAACTTTGGAATACCAAAGTCTTGTCTTGGAGTTTCCTTATTTACTCAACAGTTTTCCTTTTGCAAGTTCAGTACAAATGGCTTATTATTCCTGAAAAAGACCAAATATAGACACCTGAAAAATGTCAACATCAGTGGGGTGATAGAGGACACAATTCCTGTGAAAGAATAGATGTGGACAGGGGTTGAGAACCAGGAGAAAATACCAGCACAGTAATCTTGTAAACATCAAGTCTAACAATGTTTCAATAGTGGAAAATACTGCAAATTGTTAAGTAGGATCAAAGGTGTGGTTAGATTTGGCACTTACGTTGTCATTGTAATTGTTCAGAAGTATATGATGGGAGCATTGGAAAATAGGATAAGTTAAAGAATTATTGAAAATAATGAAATAGAACAAGCAAAGAGGAACACCAGAAAAATAATTTTAGGTATTTCAAGAAGTTGAGATAGCAGGAAACAGTATTCTCAGAATGCCTACAGAACCCAGATCACCATGCATGGAAGCTTTCCAAATCAAAATCCTTACCAGTATGGAGCAATGTTTCATACATAACCCTTCCCATTCCCATGCTGTATCTGATTTTATCATAGGTAAGTATCTTACAAAGAGATGTTGGTTCTTTTAATTGTGTAGAGAATTTGCACTTGACTGGGTTCACAAAAGAGCTTAAACAAATAGATCATTACTTTCTTAATTTTGAATTAAGAGAGAGAGAACCCGAGACATTAGGTCACAGGCTAAAAAGATGACATGTGAAGTAAAACCTGTGAGACAACAAGCTTAAAGAATATGCAAAATGGAGATGTAAGTGTACAGAAACAATGAGAAAATGGTGGATGCCTGTCAGCAACGAGGAAAAAAAAAAAAAAAGAAAAGAAAAGAAATGTTGTAAGCCATAGTGAAAATAACCCATGAGAACCTGCTGTTGAGAGAGTGGCTGCCCCTAGAGATGAGATTTCCTTATGTAGTTTTTGTTCCCGCTTCCTCCAAACCTTAATAATAAATTAACTTGAAGAATTTAAGCTACTGTTTATTCGTATGTAGTTTTTGCTTTGTTTTGTTTTGTTTGTTTCTTTTTATTTTTGTCAAAAGGGCCTAAACAAAACACATGGTCAGATTTGAATGCTGTTGAAAATTCATTTACTTTCTAGCAACAGATATTCTTCTCATACATGTGCTTCATTTCCTCAGTTCCAAGACTTGGAGGAAGTACGACATAAGCAATATCAAATATAAGCTATAGATAAAGAGGAATAAGTCATAGACCTAGTTTCCAAGAAATGGGACTTTATCACAGTGACACAGTAGAAATGGAATAACGAGCACTAAGAAACAAACCATGAGTGGAAACAAAAAAAGCTGCCGTAAAGTTAGATTTCCATGCCCTTTTTTTTTTTTTTAAAGATTTTATTTATTTATTCGACAGAGATAGAGACAGCCAGCGAGAGAGGGAACACAAGCAGGGGAGTGAGAGGAAGAAGCAGGCTCATAGCAGAGGAGCCTGATGTGGGGCTCGATTCCCATAATGCCGGGATCACGCCCTGAGCCAAAGGCAGACGCTTAACCGCTGTGCCACCCAGGCGCCCCAGATTTCCATGCCTTTTAAATTAGGACTTTATTTTATTTTGGATTCTAAACTATGCTGCTCCTGGTTTGAGTCCTCAGCTGGAGAACTGGGCATTATTTTCAATTTAGAGCAGACCTCAGTTCTAGGAATTATTGTATCCATATTTGACTATTGTTGATAATGCTGTTATAAACATCGGGGTTCATGTATCCCTTTGAATCCGTATTTTTGTATCCTTTGGGTAAATACCTCATAGTGCAATTGATGGATCATAGGGTACTTCTATTTTTAACATTTTGAGGAACCTCCATACTGTTTTCCAAAGTGGCTGGACAGTTTGTGTTCCCACCAACAGTGCAAGAGAGTTCTTTTTCCACATCCTCGCCAACACCTGTTGTTTCTTGTGTTGTTAATTAATCAGCCATTCAGATAGACATGAGGTGCTACCTCATAGCAGTTTTTTGATTTATGTTTCCCTGATGATGAGTGATGTTGAGCACCTTTTCATGTGTCTGTTAGCAATCTGGATGTCTTCTTTGGAAAAATATCTTTTCATGTTTTCCATCCATTGCTTAACTGGACTATTTGGGGTTTTTGGGTGTTGACTTTGATAAGTTCCTTATAGATTTTGAATACTAGCCCTTTCTCAGATGTGTCATTTGTAAATATACTCTCCCATTCCACAGGCTGCCTTTCAGTTTTTTTGTTTCCTTTGTTGTGCAGAAGCTTTTTATCTTGATGGAGTCCCGATAGTTCATTTTGCTTTTGTTTCCCTTGCCCCCCAATGACATATCTAGTAAGAAGTTGCTCCAGCTGAGGTCAAAGAAGTTCCTGCCTGTGTTCACATTTAGGTCTTTCATCCATTTTGAATGTATTTCTATGTGTGGTATAAGATAGTGGTCTAGTTTCATTCTTCTGCATACTGCTGTCTAGTTTTCCCAATACCATTGAAGAGACTGTCTTTTTTCCATTGGATATTCTTTCCTGCTTTGTGGAAGATTGGTTGACCATATAGTTGTGTGTCTGTTTCTGGATTTTATATTTTGTTCCATCGATCTATGTATCTGCAAACAATAAGCTTTTAAATGAAAATATATAAAATATCTCCATAACTTTTGAGAAGGCAAGAATTTCTTAAATATGTCACAAAAGTACCAAACACAAAAAATAAAATTGATAAATTAGGCTATATTAAAATTATTAACTTATATTAATTAAAATACAACAAAAACAGTGAAAACCAATAGCATTCAAATATTTCAAATGCATGTATAAATGTCTTGCATCAGATTATAGAGAGTACCACTTAGCAAAAGACAATCTAATTGAAGGTAAGCAAAAAATCAAATGAGAATTTTACAAGGCTAAATTAGTCCATGAAAAAGTATTCAACATCATTAATCACCTGGAAAATGAAAATTAAACTATAATGGGATCCTTTTGCATACCCACTAGAAATGCTGAAATCAAAATGATAGACAATGCCAAGTGCCAGTCAAGAAACTGAGCAATCAGAGCTCTCATACATATACGGTGAGAAATTTGTTTGGCAGGTATTATACGTGCGTAGCCTATGGCCCAGTAATCCCATTCTTAGGCACGTCTAACAGACTCATATACACATGTTTATGAAAAGACAGGTAAAAGAATGCTAAAATTAGTACTTTTGTTTTAATACCAAACTGGAAATTGTACAACTGTTCATGGAAAAAAATAATAGATAAGCAAATAGTTGTGTATTTAGACAATGGAAACATTTACAGCACTGAGTGAGAATGAACTATAATTGTAAGAAACGATATGGTTAATCTCACAAAAATAATGTTCAGTTAAAAAAAAAAAAAGAAAGACAAGGAGTAGTACAGTTTCATTTTAGTTACATGAAATTCCAACAGACAACATGAATCCATGACTTTGTAAGTCTGAATAGTGGGAGCTATAATGTCTAAGAGAAGGAAGCCTTGTTTTAAGATTCTGGTAATATATGAATTACATGGGTGCATTCAATTTGTAAAATTCATGATCTCTGCATTTGTGATTTGTGCATTTTTTGTGTGCATATTGTACTTCATTAAAAATTTTAAAATGCAGGACGCCTGGGTGGCTCAGTTGGAAGGGCATGTGACTCTTGATCTCGGGTTGTAAGTTTGAGCCCAATGTTGGGTGTAGAGATTACTTAAATAAATAAATACAGTTTACAAAATTTAAATGTACATATATAGTTTTTACACTTTTCAGTCTTTGTATGATTTTTTATAACAAAGCTTAAAGGAATAAAAGAGGAAATTGCAAACAGTTTTTGTCAGATAAGAAGAGATTACCATTGGATTTGGCAACAAATCATCAGTGACCTTGATAAAGAACATCTTACTTGTAGTGGTTGCGGATTGGTTTAACCCAAGAAAAGTAAGAAGAAAATGTGGGATGGGTAGGTTGAAGATGTGAATTTTCCTGTGAAGAGAAATTTGAGGAATCTTGTGAAATGCTTTTATATGGAGGCAGTGATTTCTAATGATAGGTGCTCTTAGTAATTTGGTATTCTAAAGAGTATAATCTAGTATAGAGCAAGAAAGGTGATGATGTATGAGACAAGGTCTTATTTTGTTGGAAATGTTCTAAAAAATGCCTAAAAGAAAGGGATCTAGACCCCAGGTTGAGGTCTAGATCTATCTTTTCATTAGGAGTGGGGGAACTTTAGGTATAATAACAGAGTGAAAGCGAAGATTATGGGTATGCTCAGGAGTAGATTGGCAGTTTGGGTGGTGAAAAAACGAGAGTATTGTGGTTGTATTTATACTGCCTTCTCTACAATATATGACACAAGGCCATCAGTCAATAGAAGGACTTAAAATAGAAAGGTTGAAGAGAGAAGAGAAATATGAAATTTTCATTTGAATGAATAGAAAAGCAGATATAATAAACTGTGGAATAGGTCCTTTTCTCCCTCTTGACCGTGAATTTATGATAATACTGATCAATAAGAGGTTTGTGTTGTCTTTTCACTAGCACTCATGACTGCTGAGCTGAGTTAAAGTGTTGGCTGATACTTGGGTTTAAACTGAGTTTGTGTCATGCTTGGAGAGTATAGATGAAGTATAATGTAGGGATTCTGCAAGTGACTACTAGGAAGTGAAAAATGTAGGATCAGTGTATTAGGAAATGATAAAATTCAAGATTTGTAATACTAGAGTAGATGAGCTAAAATATGGGGATTGGTGGTCAGAGTTTAGGATGTTTAAAGCTTACCTTCTGACATGATGCAGTTATTGATAATGAAAAAGTCAAATATGTAACAAGAAGAGTGGTTGGAATGAATGGATGTAAGAAAAAAACAAATTTGGAAATGAAGTAGTTAAGATTGCAATGGCAATAGACTAGAACCAATAGAAAGATTGTCTAATAGAAAGATTATGTCTAATAGAAAGATTATGCAAGCCACGTATGTAGTCACACATATATTTAAAATTCTCAATAGCCTCATTATAGAAAGGAAAGAGACAGACAAAATTCACTTTAATAATATATTTTATTTAATTTTTTTTATTATGATATGTTAGTCACCATACAGTACATCATTAGTTTTTGATGTGTTCCATGATTCACTGTTTGCGTATAACACCCAGTGTTTCACACAATACGTGCCCTCCTTAATACCCATCACTGGGCTAGCCCATCTCCCCACCACCCTCCCTTTAACCCAATATATAGAAAATGTTAGAATTTTTGCATTTACCTAATATAACATTTTAATGAGATTTATGTTTTGGTTATGTATAGATTTGCTTAGTAAATCTTTGAAGTGTTATGATTTTACAGTTTTCACATACTTTAATTCAAACTAGCCACATTTCAAGTTGTCAACAGCTATTTGTGGCTGGCAGCTAATACATTGGACAACAAATAGCCAAAAATTAATAATAACACTGATATACCTAGGAAAAGCCTAAATCTGGAAATGAAATACTACATTTCTCATGAAAATAAATGAAACCACTAGGGAAATTAGGAAATATTTTGAATTGAATGACATTGAAAATATAAATATCAAAATTTATGAAATAAATTGAAGAGGACGCAAACAAGTGGAAAGGCATCCCATGTTCATGAGTTGGACGAATTAATATTGTTAAAATGTCCATATTATTTAAAGCTACCTATGGATTCAATGCAATTTCCGTCAAGATTCCAATGACATGTTTTTGCAGTCATAGAAAAAGCAATCCTGAATTTCACATGGAAACACAAAGGACCCCAAATAGCCAAAGCAATCCCGAGAAAGAAGAAAAAAGCTGAAGCATCACAATTCTTGATTTCAAACTGTTCTATAAAGCTATAGTAATCAAAACAGTATGGTACTGGCATAAAAACAGAACCATAGCCAATGGAACAGAATTAAGAGCTCAGAAATAAATCCGTTCATATATGGTCAACTAATATTTGACAAGGGAATCAAGAATACTGAATGGAGTAAAAGGCATTTTCTTCAGTAAACACTGCTGGGAAAAATGGATATTCATATGTAAAAGAATGAAACTAGACCCCTATCTTACGCCACTCACAAAAGTTAGCTGGAAATGGATTAAAGACTTAAATGTAAGATCAGAAACCATAAAACTCTTAGAAGAAAACACAGGAAGAAAATTCCTTGGCATGGCTCCTGACAATGATTATTTTGATAGAACATCTAAAGCACAAGCAGCAAAATGAAAAATCAACAATTGGAACTACATCAAACAAAAACCATGCAGCAAAAACAAAAAAACCCCAACAAAATAAAAAGCAATTTACAGAATAGAAATTATTTTCAAATTTTATGCCTCATAAGGGGTTAATATCCACAATATATAATGAACTCCTACAACTCAAGAGAAAAAAAAAAGTAACCCACTTAAAAAAATGGGCAAAGGACCTGAATAGACATTTTCCTGAATAAGATATTCAGAGAGCCAACAAGCACATGAAAAGGTGTTCAATATCACTAAATCATAAGGGAAATATAAATCAAAACCGTGCTAATATATTAACACACATCTGTTAGAATGGCTATCATCAAAAAGAAGAGATGAATGCTGGCAAGAAAGTAAGGGAAAGAATCCTCTTGCACTGTTGGTGGGGAATTCAGATTGGTGCAGCCTCTATAGAAAACACTATGGAGGTTCCTCAAAAAATTAAAAATACAGATGTAATGAAAAGAAGGGGCACATGCACCCCAATGTTCATAGCAGCAATATCCACAATAGCCTAACTGAGACATCCTTCAATACATGAATGGATAAAGAAGAGGTGATTCATATATATAATGGAATATTACTCAGCCATCAGGAAGGATGAATACCCACCATTTGCACTGACATGGATGGAACTGGAGGGGATTATGCTAAGTGAAATACGTCAAGCAGAGAAAGACAATTATATGGTTTCACTCATATGTGGAACATAAGGAATGGCATGGAGGACCACAGGGAAGAGACAGAAAACTGAATGGGAGGAGATCAGAGAGGGAGACAAACCACGAGAGACTCTGGATTCTGGAAAACAAACTGAAGGTTACAGAAGGGAGGGAGGTGGGGGGATGGGGTAACCAGTGATGGGTATTAAGGAGGGCATGTGTGGTGATGAGCACTGGGTGTTATATGCAACTAATGAATCATTGAACACTACATCAAAAACTAATGATGTACTATGTGTTGGCTAATTGAACATAAAAATAAAAAAATTTAAAAAATTATACTTCTAGAAAAAAAGAAAAGAATTAAAAATAAAACTACCATATGATCCAGCAGTCCTACTTCTGGGGTTATAGCTGATGGAAACAAAATCGCTATATTGAAGAGATATCTCTACCCTCATGTTCATTGCAGCATTATTCACAATAGCCAAGACATGAAAATAACTTGTGTCCATCAACAGATGAATGGATAAAGGAAATGTGGGAAATATATACATATACATAATGGAATATTATTTAGCCGTAAAAGGAAATCCTGCCATTTGTGACAACATGGATGGATCTTGACGGCATTATGCTAAATGAAATGTCAGACTGAGAAAGACAAAGACATACTATATAATCTCATTTGTATGTGGAATCTAAAAAAAAAAAAAAAACAAAAACAAAAAACAAAATAAAAAACAAACTTAAAAAAAGAATCAGTTTTGTGGTTACCAGAGGTGGCGGGGATTGGATGAAGATGGTCAAAAGGTACAAACTTCCAGTTGTAAGATTTGTAAGTTCAGGGAATATAATGTACATCATAATGACTATAGTTAATACTGCTGTATGGTATATTTGAAAGCTGCTAAGAGAGTAGATCCTGAAAGTTCTCGTTGCAAGGAAAAAAATTAACTATATGAGATGAATGCTCACTAAATTTATTATAGTAATTATTTTGCAATATATGTATGTCAAGTTATTATGAAGTACACCTTAAACTTATACAGAACTCTATGTCAGTTATAGTTAATAAAACTGAAAAAAAAGTGTCGGCAGGGCTGCCTGCATACCTTCGGGAAACTACAGGGAATTAGATTCCTTGCCTTTTCTAGCTTCTACAAACTCCCTGCATTCCGTGGTTCATGGACCCCTTCCAGAAGAGGCATTTCTTTAACCTCTGCTGCTATGATCTCTTTCTCTGATTCTGACTCTCTTGCCTTTCACTTCAAGGACTCTTAAGATTGCATTCGGCCCACCAAGGTAATCCAGGACAATATGTCTATCTCAAGATCCTTAACTTAATTACATCTTCAAAGTCTCTTTTGCCATTTAATTTGGGGGATTAAGATGTGATATCTCTGGGGAGGCATTAGTCTACCTACCACATCAATGCCCAAACATAAGAAACCAGGGGAGAAAGAACAAAATAAACTGAAAGTAATTATAAATAAATAAATAATGAAGTTGATATCAGAAATTCAGTTGAGACTATTAGCAATTAACAGTACCTTCAAATGAGCAACAGAATTGACAAACCTCTAGCTAGACTGATCAGTAAAATTAAGAGAGAACCAATTCATCAATATCAGGAATAAAAACAGGGATTATCATCACAGATCCTACTGACATTAAAATGTTAACAGAAAAAGTTCTAACCTCTTGGATGAATTGAACATTTCCCAAAAGTGCAACTCACTAAGGAAAAAGAAAGGAAAATTTTAATGTCTCTATTAAAAAAAGTGAACATTGTTGTTTAAAAAAAAAAAAAACAAAAACAAAACACGTTCCTTACAATAATAGCCCAGACCTGTACAACTTAGAATTTCACTGAATTCTGTCAAATATTCAGGGATGATATAGCATCAGTAGTGCTTGTTATATTTTTAGGAAATAGAACAAAAAGAATCTCTGTCTAATCTGTTTTATGAGGACAACATAACATTAGTACCAAAATTTTATAAAAAATATAACATGCTAAAAATGTTACAGTAATGCAAACAAAATTATATGCAGAATAAAGGATGGAAATAAGTAACCAAAATGGAAGTTAAGAATGGGTTGTTTATGTGGCTGGCTTTTTACAATCATTTTCCTTTAGTATGTTCCTATAAACATCTTCATTTGATTTAAAGAACACTTTAGGGGTGCCTGGGTGGCACGGCGGTTAGGCGTCTGACTTCGGCTCAGGGCGTGATCCCGGCGATATGGGATCGAGCCCCACATCAGGCTCCTCTGCTACGAGCCTGCTTCTTCCTCTCCCACTCCCCCTGCTTGTGTTCTCTCTCTCCTGGCTGTCTCTATCTCTGTCGCATAAATAAATAAAATCTTTAAAAAAAAAAAAAGAACACTTTATTTAATGGCTACATATATTTTTTAAGAGTAAACATCACAAGTCTTAATAAATTCAGATATTTAACAACAGAAGAACTCACATGATTGGATAGAGCAAGAAAACCAACATAATTTGACATAGGGACAGAAATATCTAACGTTCAATAAAAATCTGTTAGCTGCTTTATACCTCCCAGTACCCTAATTTGTGTGGGATGATATTACTAGTTCTGGCTAATAAATTCAATCTGAAATAGCTTGCATTACTGAACCAGTATAAAGCACCCTTATGGCCAAGCAGGTCTCATCGTCCTTACTATGTTGACATAATACCCACAGGTTGAGATTGTGGCATCACAAGATGGAGGCAGTCTGGATGACTGACCTAACACTGAGCTGGCCCATATAGTTCTTCTTCATTAGTCAAATCAGCTACCCAAACAGAGTCTCTGGTTCTTCCCTCTACTTCTGAGCTTGGATGGAGCACCACACTGCAGGGTATTTCCTTAGAGTTTGCTCTGGTTTCCTTAGAGTTTGCTCAAATGGCCAGAAGGATGACCTTCAAGCAGTGGAATTTAGGAGGTAGGATAGAGCCAGCATATTAATACACCTGTTTTTCTCTCATTAAGTAATCCTAACTTCAGTTTCCCAATACAGTTGGTCTGGAGATGTCACACATAACCAAACAATATTTTGTATCTATTTAGGCCTTGTCATGAAGTGGTGCTCAGCATGGAAATGCATTATAATTCACTTCTTACTCTTCTCTGCCTACATGCTTTTTCCATCACTCTGCCTGCCCTGGGGTTGCACCTTATAAATAAATCTTTAGCTATTAATTCTCACTCCAGGTTTTTTTTTTTCCCCTAGTAAAACAGGGATAAGTTTACTGACACTGAAAAATGTTTTAGAGATATATTTTCAGGATAGGATTTTTGAGTTGTATTGTGCAGAATGGCAATAAGGTGATATTCTGGTGGTAAGTGGAGTAGTAATAACCCCTGTTAGACAGTAGCATCACACTTACTTAAGCTTTCCTTTGTTGTTTGGGGTGAAGCTTAAGTAGAAGGCAAGGCATTAGGAGATAAAATGATACAGTTATTAATCTGATGGGATCCAAGGAAATTACATAACATTTGGGAAAGAAAATCTGATTAGTGGGACTAAGGACCATAAAGAAAAGAAAATGTTAGACTCAAAGCAATTGACTGTTAACTGACATTATGATCTGAAACCCAGAAAATTTCAATAGAACCTTTGGAAGTAACTTTTACCTTGTGTAGTCATAAGGCAGACTGTGCTGAACATCAGAAAAGAATCTACCAAAAAAGATTAAAGAGGTGAAAAGGTAAATAAATGCATAGTCTTGACATACTTCCCACGTTTAAGTGAGGACATTGATAGGAAGATAATGGGACACCAATACTTGGAATTAAGATAATTTTGAGAATTTTGAAGCCTTACATTTTACTGAGCCAGTAAAGAAACAAGCTCTTTCTTTTCACAAGAGAATATTTTATCTTTGTTGAAGAACATGGAATAATCTTAACTAAAGCAGGTACTTCAAAAGTTGAGACGTATATTTTTAAGAAAAACTCCCACCACCTGTCAGTGCATCCAAGTTGATAACTAGCATTCATTACAGCAGAAAAGGATCATGTCACAGAATAAAAATAACCTAAATGCTTAAGATTTGGGATTGATCTATCGATCGATCTATCTACATATCTATCTATGTATATATAGATACAACACAATGGATGATGTAGTAATATAAACCTGAAGAGGGGAGAATTCATTGAACAAAGGAGCACTTATCTATAATTTGACATTTGATGTTTTTTTAAGTACACTTGGTGCTTGAAGCTGGTCTAATATTCTGAGATGGCTTTTTAAAACCTGAATTTGATGATGGTCTATAGTAGGTATTCTTAAACTTTAGTATGCATAAGAATTATTTGGAGGTCTTATTAAAACACAAATTACTGAGTCCTCTTCCCAAAGGTTCTGATTCAGTAGTCATGGGTTGGGGCCAAAAATACACATTTCTAACAGGACGCAAATTTTGCTGATGCTGCTGGTTCTGGCACCATATTTTAAAAACAACAGACCTACAGTAAAAAGAACATAGATACAAGAAATTCCTTGGAAATTTTTGTGAAAACTTCCTGAAAATTCCCAGAAGATCCATTTTATTTGAATGAGGTGATTATATATGACCTGAGAAACCACCCCCTGAAGATGATCCCCAAGAGAGCCTAAGGGACAACTTCTTTAATAAAAAAGTAAGAAATGTGCTAGTGATGAAAATGCCAGCATATTTGAGAAGCTCAATAGGCCTTAATAGTGGCCAGGGTTGAGATTAGGAATGCTGCTATGAAAAGTGAGCTCTTCGGTATCTACAATGATGGAATCCTAGAAAACACAGAGGCAGAGTAGCCATACTTATGCATTAGAGTCAGAGGGGACGTAATTCCACTTATAAGCAATATGAGAGTAGTACTCAGAATGCCATCTGATGATTGAGAGCTCTGTGGTAGATGCACTTTGTTGGGCATTTAGCTGTACTCATTCTGAAATGTCCATCCACATGTATCTTCCATGGACTTTCTTTGCCACCAGCTTCCTAATCTTGTTACTTCTAAGGTCTTGGGCATCAAGCCAAACTATTACCAATTTCTTATGAATTGGTAGAGATCTGTATTGATGGCCATTTCTTACCTCAAACTAAGTAGACACCGTCAGGTGTGAAAGTGGTAGTATTCATCCTCATATTTTTTTCAGATGTATCTCTGAGTGGGGCTCTAATGCTAAACTACCAACCTATTCAGATTATGCAGCATAAAATGTGTAGTAGTCTATAATCCTCACTTAAATTTCTCCCACCTTAGTCATCTAGTCATAAGGAACCTCCCCAGATTCCATAAGCATGGATTAAAAGAGAAGAGGCAAAACAATAGGAATAAATGTCCAGAGTCTGAGCCGTCTGCTCATGCAACTTACTTTCACTTCTGGATTTGCCTGAACACATTCTCTTATGAATCATTTTCATTTGATGATAATTGCTGCTGCACATGCCCCACTTTTATGGCAGGTTCAATCAGACAATGCTCAATTTATGATGGGAAGCTTAGGCCTCATGATCATTAGATCTTTCACGGTTAGATATTATCTCTACTTAAGTCCATTAACAAGCCAGAGTTATTTGTCAAAAGAGTAGATGCCTGCAGAATAAGGAAGATATACCAGAGTTCTGGGCTATGATTTGCCTACTGATCTTTCCAGAGGCTTCATGTAATACTGACACTTCTATTCCACTAGATTGTAAGTCTCAGGTACTGGAGCAGTTATGCTGCAGGCTGGATTGGCTACAGAGCCGTCTCTTGCTCTGGTCCCTAGAAATTGGCAGCCTAAAAGGTGAATTTGTAGGTGGGTTCATATAGTCCACACAAATATGGTATAATTAGCCTGTCAAATCCAAAAAGATCTAATACTATTGTTCTTTTTTCAGGGTAAGTGATGTCAGGCTTAAAAGCTTGTCCTTGGTGCATTTATCTGAATATAGTCAAAATCATAGAACTCCCAGAAACTTTATTGGGGTAGAAATGCTCTTGCTTTTTTTTCAGGTTTATACCCCACTGTCTTTTCCATATATCTCTTATTAAAACATCTAAAGAACTTGCTATTTTCTGTTCACCAGTCAAGTTAGCGTAATATCATTAATACAGTGGGCTAGTATGATGCTTTGTGAAATTTCAAGATTATAGAGATCTCTCTGGAGACAATTTCTGCCTTAGAGCAAAATGGAGTAACATTAATCTTATTTACCCTCTGAAAATAAACAACTAAACTCCCAAAGATAGAAGTGTCTGTTTTCAGACAATAGATATCAAGCATCCCAGTCAAGGACCCCTGAAGAAAAGAAACAAATGACTGAGTTCTGCTATTGCCACAGATTACAGCCGAGAGAATTTTCTGGATGCAGCGAAGAAAGGGGGAACCTAGTCAAAGCACATCAATAGTCTTGAATTGTGAGTAGATGGAGTTAGAATCCGTGGGAGTTCAAGGAACGTAGGTGTATATATATATATATATATATATATATATATATATATATATATATTTATCTATACAAATACTACTGAGCTTTGTACTAGGATATATTGAATCTTCTTGCAGACAATTTGACCCCTTCACAGATTATTAGGTAGAAACAGAACAGCCTTCATCCAGGGCTTATTCTTCCTCCTGCATAACAACCAAAACGTTGGTGAAATCTATGAAAGAATACATTGAACATCACGAGAAGGACAATGACCCTTGAAAGACAGTAAACAAATGCTATAAGCACAAATTTGTCCAAGCTTACTGTTTGAAGAAATACAGGGTTACGAGTAATCCCCGTCTCCACCAGTTAGAATGAAAAACTTCATTATTCATGGAATATTGGGTAAAGTACTCAAAAAGAATTTTGCCTCAGTAGAGAAGAAAATTATTCCTTGAGTAAATACTGCACTAATCTCACCTAACAGAGACTCATATTAGTCCATTTCAAATCCTTGGGCAAAAAGCCATTCATATGAATTTTATAGAATCATTTAAAACTTCCTTTTTTCCTGTTTCTACTGAATATGCAAATATAGTCAGAGTTGATACATGATTTTCTTTTTACATTATAAAACCTTTTCTTTCCAAAACTCAAAACAGAAATTCTTGCTGAAACAACTTATTTACTTATTATACAAATCTGTGAGAAAAAAGCATGTTTTTAGTTCAAATATTATCTAACTTTCATATATATGTTAAAGAAGATGAATGTTTTTAGCTACAGTTTAGTATATCTAATCATTGTAATTAGGTTTTGCTGTTTTATTTGGCTAATGAGCTCAAATATTTTTACTGACGGTACATGAATATTGAATTAAAATGCTTTGTCGAAATTAAAACTCAACTCCACTGTACCATGGAGTTTGAAATCTCCTGCCAAAGATTTCATGAAGTCAATTTAAAAAATTATATATTTAACTTATTGAAAACATAAAGTATCTTCTCTTTGAAATTTTCATAGCATTTAATTAAATTTGTATGTACATTCATTTGGCTTATTTTCCATTTATTTTCTAGAACTAACTGATAATATTTGCCTTGAGAGTATTATTTTATATTCCGTGTCTGTGAAAGAAATGTCTTTTCAATGAATACAACAACAAATATTTTTACATTTTTCTCTATGATAAGAAACCATTGCTTTCTTTAGATTCTCACATTATATATTATACCCAGATTGCATTCATTTTAAAACTCTTAACTACATATAGCACATGGTTAAATTAATTCTTTGGGGGTATACTCTACTGTTTTCAATTGGAGTGAGTTCCTGTTATTTATAGACTTATAAATGTATTAGGTACTACAAAGACTCAACTACAAAATCTATGGCATATTCACTGCCATGGAGTAAGTTGAGTAAGGATGATGAAAGTTACATTGATGACTACAAAAGAAGATAAAATACTACAGGAAAGTTATTAATGATATAGGAAGATAGCATGGAGCTGTAATTCATATAGACGGGATTAAGAGGTAGCTTCCTAAAGTAGGCTGCATCATTTTGGAGTCTCAAGAGCTGAGGATTATGGTACAAATTTTCATTTCTGGGGTGCCTGGGTGTCTCAGTTGGTTAAGTGTCCAACTCTTGATTTTGGCTTAGGTCATGATCTCAGGGTGGTGGAATCAAGCCCCATGTCAGGCTCTGCACTCACTGGGGAATCTGCTTGAGATTCTCTCCCTCTCTCTCTGCCCCTCATTCTCCTCTCAAATAAATAAATAAATCTTTTTTAAAATGAAATTTTCATTTCTACCAAACTTAAAGCTCAGCAGTGGGATGTTAAATCATGAGATAGGTGGAGATTCCATCCAAGAACAATAAAGGCTCAGCTCAGAGTGAGAAAGGTGTTCACACAGGGTTTTGATTCACAGAGAGATTGCAAAGCCAATAAGCTTCTGAGAAGGTTTGCCTATTCCAGAGTATCAGAGCCTGGATAAGGAGAAGATATCTTTGCCCTGGTAGTGCACCCAATGTGGGAAGTGAGAGTTTGACTAGGGAGAGAAGAGCATTTGTGTAGGGGAGAAGGGCCCCAGTGGAGGTAGGAGATTTTTTACTTATGGAGAATTGATTAATTGAGAAAATATATTAAGTCAATGTGAGTAAGATGCCTCACTGCCAGAGACAGTAGTTAGAAACAAAGAGAATAAAATGTACTCCGTAGTGATGAACTAGAATTAGAGATCCATATGAACTCGTGGTTTTTCAATTGACAAGTAGATGTATTGATTGATAAATAGATAAATAGATGGATAAACAAATATAGACCTAGATGCACATATTTATTACAATATTATACTTACATACAAGAATCGCCTAGTTCTCTCTACCAAGATGGTCTAGGAGCAGCAGCACTTTAAAGGTAATAAGCATAACAGCATACCTACCACATAACTCTTGCCTTCTATGACATTTTTCACTAAATAAATGAGAACACCTTGGAGTAATATCTGATCTGAGGTCTGGACAATGAAAATACAAAATGAGTCTAATGCATCTTGTTCTTCCAGAAAGTGAGAAAGTGTTCCTCCCAAAAAATGCTCAAAGAATGATACCATATCAGAAGGACACAGAAACCAGTTACCATTGGTCAAATCTAGGACAATTTAAGCTAAAGCCTAAGTAGCCATCTTAAAAAGTTATAATTCCTTGCATAAAATATAAAGACATAAATCTGTTCTGATCTAGATAATGAGCAACAAATTTAAGTTTAATAAGGGACAAAATATTATACAATTACATGGTGTCTTTACACAAAATAATTGATCACAAAAGGGAAATAAGAATAACTTCATAATGAAAAATTATGTCAGTCTCCATCTTAATGAAGTAATCAAAGTGAACTTCATCAGTACTGGGACAAACTGAAACTGTTCACCATCTGTTGGCATGCAGTTGAGAACCCAGCATAACTGCTGTGATATTCCTGCCAAGTATACACACCCTGAATCAAATCGGAAGAAAATATCAAGCACATTTGAACTGGTTAGCATTCTACAAATAAATGGCCTATACACGTAAAAAGGTTATGATAGTCAAGGAAAGAAGAGGACCTTATTACCTTCATACTCTTTGTTTAATTATGTTATATTATAGCTGAGAGTGTTCCAAATAGTCTCTCTATATTGTCTGTTCCTTCTAAAATTCATAATTTTATTAAATCAATCAGGCAAAAGCATGGCTTTTTTCATGCTGATAGGATAAATCTGAAATTTCAGCATCACTATATATCGTGCTGGTCTGGACCTTGCCCCACTACCTTCTCTAGCGTCTACTTCTTACTTACAAGAAAAATGTTTCAAATCAAATTACTTTTCTGATTATCAAATAGAATTCTCTTTCACTTCATTCAGTTTTTTTCCTGTGAAAATATTATTCTTCAGGACTACCTCACCTTTTGTCTTCTTTATGAAATTTTTTTGATTCCTTAGGTGAATATAGCTTATTTCTCCAAACTCATATCAATCATATTTAAATAAATCCACCCTGCATTTTTGACAGGTGTAAACAAATATTTTTCCAATTTTGTGTATATTCCTTATTCGTAGAAATTCTATTTTATCTTCCACACTAATTAGCAAAAATTAGGTGCTCACGGAATTGTTGAAACTGTGAATTACTGCTGTTCACATACTTGATTGAGAAAAGTCATTGAGCACGTAAACATAGCTAAATAAGAAAATGACATATGATACTTTGTATAAAGAGACTCTTGCTATTTGGATAAATACTGGTAATTTTCCTTATATTTTAAATACAAAGCTAAGTGAGAATTTTTTTTTTAGTAGACTCCATGCCCAGCGTGGAGCCCAGCACAGGGCTTGAACTCACAACCCTGAGATCAAGACCTGAGCTGAGATCAAGAGTTGGAAGCTTAACTGACTGAGCCACCCATGCACCCTGAGAATTTTATTTATAAATTAATTTCAAAAGTTGGATTTATTTATTCCTTACCTTCTAGCACCAAAGAGTCAATACCCTATGCTATTCTTTCAAGGCATATAAATACAATAGGCTATCACTGGGTTCTGCATGACCAGAATCATGAATGATGCGGTAAAATAAAGGGCTGAACTTTATGTCTTCACATTTTATCTTTGGAAGTTGCCAAGATAGGGAATTCAGAATAGACTCTAGAAGCCTCAAAATTCATCTCCTGATGAATAAATTTTATCTTCCTTATAAATCCATAGACCTCTATATTAATATGGCTCCATCTATCACCTAAGTGTCATTCACTCATCCATTCAATAAATATTTATTGAGCGCTACACTGGTCAAGGTACTGTTCTAGGTCCTGAGGATATAGTGATGAAGAAAAAGGACACTTACCCTGCCATCATTCAGTTTATATTCTATAATGGGAGATAGGCATTGATCAAATGAAAAAAAAAAAACCAGTATAATTTACTGAAGTGATAGATGTTATGAAGAAAAACTAAAGCAGATTCTATAATTACTATACTATATATAATATATATATATATATATATATATAAAATATCTTAAACTAAGATAATAGTGAAAATCTCTATGGTAAGGAGACATTTGAGCTAAGATCTGAATGAACTGAGAGGGAGCGTGCCCTGTGAACATAGAAGGGAAGAGATTTTCCTTGTTTAAACAACTGTCTGCACTACCACTCCTTGATATTCTGTCATCATTTGCACTTGATATTGCAGATACCTTGAACTATTGCGACGTATGTTAACATGAGACTTTATGCCTCTAGGCTTTAAATGGGATATTTCACATACCTATTCAACTCCCAGTTTTACCAAAATTCTAATATCCAGCCTTAAACATGCATACCCATGCAACTAACATCTAAACAAAAAATAAGCAGAACAGGGGTCCCACTGCAGTCAGTACTATACCAAGGTTACCATTGTCTTGACTTCCTACACCATGACATGTTGTTAAACTGAAATGAATGGAATCATACAGCATTACTCTATTGTGCCTGTATTTTTTTAAAACTAAGTATTATGTGTCTATGATTTATCTGTGTTACTGTGTGTGGTGTTAGTGTGTAGCTGTATACTCTTATGGTTATTTGACCCATATATGAATTTTTAAATAGGATTTTTATATCAAAGATTTTATGCTCATGAGAAAGAATATATCATGATTATTTTTTCTTGTCTCTCTTAGTGTCTCCTTTTGTCGCATTTTACTATTAGGCTTACCATTCGGCTTAAAACAGTCTTTTAAAATAATGTTGAGTAATTTCCTTTCTTTTCCTATTCTCCAGAACATTATAGCATGAGTATCTGCTGGGTTGGGATGATGACTGGCTAACAGAAGGCTATTGATAAAATGTGTATTCTACTTAGAGATAATTATATATTTTATTTGGCATAGTGCATGAAAAATCTGATTTAACCTTTACAAATACTCATTTGGTAGAAGGTAGTTTCAAAATTACTACCCTTAAAATCAATTTGAACTATATTTTTAGAATCTCTGATATTTCACTTTATACAATCATTTCTCAAGTTTGCCTATAATGTTGAGGAAATACTGATGTGGATGATGCATTTTTCTTGAACATATTCCTCTTACTCGTAGTAACAACTAAGGAATCTTTCTTAAGAAAAAACAATCAAGCAAATACTCCTGGGCATTTATAAAATAAATAAGAATATTACTTGTGATGTTTAGTTGAATTTTCACAGATTTTTTGAATTATCAGAGTTGATTATTAATACTTTCTGGTCTACCTTAAAAGACTTATTTCATTTAGCTGCTATAACTTCAAATATACTTTTTTTTTGACAAGGATGTTTATTCAGGTTTTAACTTAGACATCACTTTCTTCAGAGATCTTCCCTGACCACCCTAGCTATATCAGCACCATTAACTCTTTACTACAAAACATGATTTTGGGGTGCTTGGGTGGCAGAGTCATTAAGCGTCTGCCTTCGGCTCAGGGCGTGATCGTGGCGTTCTGGGATCGAGCCCCACATCAGGCTCCTCCGCTAGGAGCCTGCTTCTTCCTCTCCCACTCCCCCCTGACTGTGTTCCCTCTCTCACTGGCTGTCTCTCTCTGTCAAACAAATAAATAAAATCTTAAAAAAAAAAAACCAACAACATGATTTTATCTTTGTTGCTGCCCTTATCAACACCTGCCATTAACTTACCTACTCATTGGGCTGGCAAGATCCTCAAGAGCAAAAACTTTATTTACCCTATTGTCAAGAGCAGTGCCAGGCCCCAGGAGGGGCTCATGTTTAACAGTTGATTGCTGTGTATTATTTTTTGTTTATGGTGCAAGAAAGTGGTCAAGTTTCATTCTTTTGCGTATAACTGTTTAGATTTGCCAACACCATTTGTTGAAGAGACTGTCTTTTTCTCATTGCATATTCTTGACTCCTTTGTTGAAGATTAATTGACCATTTAATTGTGGGTTTGTTTCTGGGCTGTCTACTCTGTTATATTGATTTATGTGTCTATTTTTGTGCCAGTACTATAGTGTTTTGATTACTACAGATTTGTAGTATATCTTGAAATCTGGGATGATGACACCTCTACTTTTGTTCTTTTTCGAGATTGCTTTGGCTACTTACAGTCTTTTGGAGTTCTATACAAATTTTAGTATTATTTGTTCTAGTTCTATGAAAATGCTTTTGGTATTTTGATATGGATTGCATTAAATCTGTAGATTGCTTTGGGTAGTATGAACGTTTTAACAATATTTGTTCTTCCATTCCATGAGCATGGGATTTCTTTCTGTTTGTTTGTGTCATCTTCAATTTCTTTCATTGTTTGATAGTTTTCAGAGTACATGTCTTTCACCTCCTTGGTTAAATTTATTCCTAGGTATTTTATTATTTTTGGTGTAGTTATAAATGGATTGTTTTCTTAATTTCTCTTTCTGCTATTTCATTATTAGTGTATAGAAATGCAATGGATTTCTGTAGATTTGTTTTTATACTGTGACTTTAGTGAATTTGTTTATCAGTTCTAGTAGTTTTTTGGCAGAGTCTTTAAGCTTTTCTATGTATAGTATCGTGTCATCCGCAATTAGTGGAAGTTTTACTTCTTCTTCACCGATTTGATGCCTTTTATTTCTATCTCTTATCTGATTGCTGTGGCCGGAACTTCCAGTACTATGTTGTGTAAGTGTGGTGAGAGTGGAAATCCTTGTTTTGTTCCTGATCTTAGGTGAAAGTTCTGTTTTTCCCTGTCTAGTATGATGTTAGTTGTGTTTTTTTTTATATAAGTCCTTTATTATGTTCTGATATATTCCCTCCAAGCCCTCTTTGTTGAGGGTTTTTATCATGAATGGAGACTGTAATTTGTCAAATGATTTCTGCATCTATGAAATGATCATATGGTTTTTATCCATTCTCATATTGATGGGATGTATTGCATTGATTGACATGTAAATTTTGAACCACTCTTGCATACTGGGAATATCCCACTTGATTGCAGTGATTGATTTTTTTTTTAACATATTGTTGAATTCAGTTTGCTAGTATTTTGTTGAGGACTTTTGTGTCTATGTTTATCTATGGCCTGTAGTTCTCGCTCTTTCTCTCTTTTGTAGTGTGTTTATCTGGTTTGGGGATCAAGGTAATGATAATGCTGGCCTCATAGAATGATTCTGGAAGCTTTCTTTCCTCTCCCATCTTTTGGAATAGTTTGAGAAAAATGGGTATTAACTCTTTAAATGTTTAGTAGAATTCACCTGTGAAGCCATCTGCTTCTGGACTTTTCTGGGAGTTTTTTGACTACTGATTCAGTTTCATTGCTGATAATGGGTCTTTCAAATTTTCTCTTTCTTCCTGGTTTAGTTTTGTTAGATTATATGTTTTTGGGAATTTGTTCATTTTTTCTAGGCTGTCAGATTTGTTGGTATATAATTTTTCATAATATTCTCTTATAACCCTTTATATTTCTGTGGTGTCAGTTGTTATTTCTCCTATTTCATTTCTGGTTTTGTTTATCTTTTTTTTTTTTTCATGAGTCTAGGTAAAGGTTTGTCAATTTTGTTAATATTTTCAAAGAGCAAACCCCTGGCTTCATTGATTTTTTCTATTTTTTTGTTTGTTTCTATTTCATTTATTTCTGTTCTAATCTTTATTATTTCTTTCCTCCTATTGATTTTGGGTTTTGTTTGTTCTTTTTCCAGCTCCTTTAGGTGTAAGGTTAGGCTGTTTATTTGAGATTTTTCTTGCTTCTTGAAGTAGGCCTGTATTACTATAAACATCCTCCCTAGAACAGTTTTGGTGCATTCCAGAGATTTTGGACCAGTGTGTTTTCATATTCACTTGTCTCCATATATATTTTTTAAATTTCCTCTTTAATTTCTTGGTTGAGCCATTCATTGCTTAGCAGCATGTTATTTAATCTCCATGTGTTTGTGTCATTTCCAGATTTTTTTCTTGTCTTGGATTTCTAGTTTGGTAGCATTGTGGTTGGAAAAGATGCCTTATATGACTTCATTCTTTTTGAATTTGTTGAAACTTGTTTTGTGGTTTAATATGTGATTTTTATGGAGAATGTCCCATGTGCACTTGAAAATAATGTATATTTCACTGTTTTAGGATGAATGTCCAAATATATCTGTTAGATCTGTCTGGTCCAATGTGTCATTCAAAGCTGCTATTGATTTTCTTTTTGGGTGTAAGTGGGGTGTTCAAGTTCCCTATTGTTATTGTATTACTATTGATTAACTTCTTTGTTATTAGCTGCTTTATGCATTTGGGTGCTCCAATGTTGGGTACATAATTATTTACAATTGTTATATCAACTTGTTGTAACATTCCTTTATAATTATATGGTGTCCTTCTTTGTCTCTTCTTACAGTCTTTCTTTTAAAGTCTATTTTGTCCAATGTAAGTATTGCTCCAGTCCCTTTCTTTTCATTGCCATTTGCATGATAAGTGCTTTTCTGTCCCTTCACTTTCAATCTGCATATGTCTTTAGGTGTGAAATTAGTCTCTTGTAGGTACCATATGGATGGGTCTTGCTTTTATATCCTTTCTGTCACCCTTTGTCTTTTGATTAGAACATTCAGTCCATTTACGTTCAAAGTAATTATTGATAGGTGTGTATTTATTACCATTTTGTTACTTTATTATTTCTTCAAATAAATATTGTACCCCCTTTCTTCTCTCTTTTCCTTCTGGGATCCCTGTAATGCAAATGTTATTATGCTTGATGGTGTCACTAAGTTCCCTAAATCTATTTTCATTTTGTATTTTTTTTTCTCTCTAGTGTTCAGCTTGAATGCTTTCCATTACTCTGTCCTCCAGGTCATTGATCCATTCTTCTATTTTTTTTCCTAGTCTACTATTTATTCCCTCTAGTGTATTTTTAATTTCAGTTAATGAGTTCTTCATCTGTTTTCCATCTCTATGTTAAGGGTCCTACTAAGGTCCTCCAGTCTTTCCTAGAGCCCAGTCAGAGTCTTTATGATCATTATTTTAAATTGTCTATCAGGCATATTACTAATATTTGTTTTGCTTAGGTTTCTTGCTATGATTTTGTCCTGTTCTTTCATTTGGGACATAGTCCTCCATCGTCTCATTTTGTCTAAATTTCTGTTAGGAATTTCAGTTATGTCTCCTGCTCTTGAAAGTAGTGGCCTTATGAAGAAGAGGTCCTGTAGTGCCCCATCATTTAAGGTCCCCTGTTCATCAGAACCTGAACCTTCTGGGTTGTCTTCTAGGTATGTTATGTGTGCCCTACTATTGTGGCTGAGCCATGTTTACCTTCAGTCCAGTCATATATAATGGCTGTCTTTGCTTATTGTGGGCAGGGTTTGGTCCCTGTGTTGTTTCGTGGGCTGCTCACAGGCCACCTTGGTCTTGAATTGAGTCAGACCAGGCACTTGGCTCAGATGGGGTAGCACCAAACTGCAGGGTACTTTCCCTGTGTTGTCCCCTGAGAAGCTTTTGTTCATGGGTGAGGCCTATAGTAGACCAGATGTCTTCTCCCAGCCCACTGCTGGGGTTGGAGTCAGACTATTATGTGTAGTTATCTTGCCCTTTCCCTGGTGAAGGAGTCACTTTTGAGTGCTGGCCCCTCTGATGACTGCTTGCACACTGCCGGGCTTATGGTACTGCTTTGGAGGGGCAGGTCTGAGAAGAATATGGGGGGAGGGCACACAGTGTTAACAAGGTTTGTGCAGGTCTGCTGTGGGAAGAGGACCTGGAATAGAGGACTAGCTGGAACAGGCATGTCCACAGGAAGACTCCAGGGCCAGGTGCTGTTAGCAAGTTTACAAACTTTTTCTTGAGTATCGGCTCTGGGCTCATTCCCACAGGTGTCTGTCTAGGCTGGGGGAGTGGAGAAGGAAATGACACTTGCCGGCTCTTTTGTTCTTGGAGAAGTCTCCCAAGGATCCCTGCCCTCCAGCCCAGTCTCTGAGATTGGAAAACAAGTCTCCCTCCCATATATTCCAGGCGTTGTTTAAATTGCTGCTTCTATGCTGTATCTCAGGGGAGCTGTTTGTTTTGCTGTCTCTTCAATGGTAGGGACTTTAATGGCCAGGCTCTCCCAAAACTGAGCCTGCTGATTTTTAAAGTTCCAGGTATTAAGCCCTTCTGCTTGGAAGAACTGGCAAAATTCGGCCCCTCTGGTTTTCAAACCAAATGTTATGAGGATTTGTTTTACCCCTGTGGGTTCCCTCTGCCTGGGTGACTGGTGTAAGGGTATGTTTCTCTCACCTCTTGGTGCCCACAGTGTCCTCCCCTCCCATGGACAGTCTGTAACTCAGTTTAGCTCCTGACTGCATCTCTGCCCTTTCTATCTTTTATATGTGGCCTCTTCTCTACACTTAGCTGTGGAGAGTCTTTCCGCCGATCTTCAAGTTGTTTTCTGGGTTATTTACACTGAGGTGGATGTTATTTAGTTGTATGCATGGGATGAAGTGAGCTTAGGGTCTTCCTACACTGCCATCTTCCTTGGAAATCTCAAATATACTTTTGATGTTTGGCAAGTCATTAAAAAAAATGGAGGGATGCTTGGGTGGCTCAGTCAGTTAAGTGTCTACCTTCAGCTCAGGTCATGATCCCAGGATCCTGGGATCAAGTCCCACATCAGGCTCCTTGCTCAGCAGGGAGCCTGCTTCTCCCTCTGCCTGCTGCTCCCCCTGCTTGTATGTTTGGTGTGCTCTCTCTCTCTCTCTGACAAATAAATAAATAAAATCTTTTAAAAAATGGAAATTTTCTTATACACAACACATTTTTCATTTAAATATTAGATTCTATTTCAATGGCTTTGCATTTAGACTATCACATGATTGCATGTAAGAAATAAAAATTAAAATGTATTCTTAGTAAGCTAAAATTTTTAATAAATGAAGACTTGGTATTCATAATACTTACAAAATAAAAGGTCAAATGACTGATATTTAGGTTTTACCTATATGTGGCACATTATTTTAAAATATTTTTCATTTACTTATTAGTGTTTATGAATTTGTGACTTAAAATAATTATTTCATTTATTTTTATGGTTGTGTAATGGTAAATTTCCAAGTTCCTTAAGCTTTTTATTTATTCTTTATATTCTTTATTTTATATTCTTACTATTGGCGATTATTTTCTCTTCATTACAAAGCTAGGATTGAGTGATCAAATCTAATTTAGGAAGTTATTATGGAAGTGATTGGCATCTATTTCAAATTTTGCTTAAAACCAAAGTTTTGCAGCTGCCTTGGAAACATGACTTGAATAAGAGTTATAATTTACATTTCATGATTTGCCGTAACATTATCAACTTAAAACATAATGAAAATTTGGATGCAATACTCATGCGAACATATATGAACTTTTCTTTGTATCATCAATTATTATTACAATAAAAACTGACACTATAATTAACATTTACATAAAATTGAAAATTAATTGGTGAACACTACAAATTAACTTCAAAACATTACTGATTTTCCAAATGTATTGCTAATTTGTTGATAAAATTCATCAACTATGTAAAATATATTTCAAAACAGTATTAAATTAAGGGGCACAAACAATGAAGCCAAAGTGAAAACTACTTAGCATCTATCAATAAAAATGTAAAGAAATACAGATTTGTGATTTTAAGTTTTATAATAGCCACTGTTTTAAAAAAGTTAAAATATAAGTGAAATTAGTTTTAATAATGTATTTTATTTAACCAAAATATTTTTATCTCCATGCTTAATTAAAATAAAATTATTAGTGAATTCTTTATTTTTTTTTTGTAAAGTCTTCAAAGCCTGGTGTGTATTTTACAATTACAGTGCATCTCAATTTGGATTTGTTCTATTTCAAGTATTCAAGAGTCACATGTAGCCAGTACCACTATATTAGACAGTGCAGATATTAAACAGGGGTCCTTACAGTGTCAGGTTCAGATCTTGAAAATCCTGATTCCATGATGGTTGGTAACGATATTGTGACTAAAGACCTTAGACATTTAAGGCAGGTCTTAGCTTCATGAGGGAGGTAAAATATGAAAAATACGTGTGTGTGTTTGTGTGCGTATGCACATGCATATCATCCCCATTTAATATGAGGATTCTAAAGCTTAAAGAAAACAAAAATTACCCAATGTCACATATTTAATCATTTTCAGAGTCTCTCATGCCATTTTCTAAATATTCCCTTAAAGCCCACATTTTTAATCACTAAATAAATTATCATTAAATTATCATGTCACCTAAGGATCATATTTAAGACTAAAATGCTGGGGGCGCCTGGGTGGTTCAGTTGTTAAGCATCTGCCTTCGGCTCAGGTCATGATCCCATCGCCCTGGGATCGAGCCCTGCATCGGGCTCCCTGCTTCGCTGGGAAGCCTGCGTCTTCCTCTCCCACTCCCCCTGCTTGTGTTCCCTCTCTCACTGGCTGTCTCTCTCTCTCTGTCAAATAAATAAATAAAATCTTAAAAAAAAAAAAAAGACTAAAATGCTGGGTAGAGGTCACAACTATCACTTAACTGGGTCCTTCTTTTTTCTTGGAGGAAATAAAGAATGTGATATAAACCGTATTGATTATGCTAAATAATTTTCTGATAGATACGTATGTGCTTTCATCTTCTGGTTTGCTTTTATTTAGTTATGATATTTATTTCAATGTTAATGAAGTCAAGTAACTTCAAATAATTTTGTTAAGTTTACTCTCGGGATATTAGAAGGTATCATGATCTTACATTTCTGATTCCACAGCCTAATGATTTGTATATTTTATAATAAGCTTAGTGATATAAAGATAATACCAGAAATACTGTGTATATGTTATGTGTAGAGGAGCAAAACACATTGTTTTTATGTTCTTCAAAAACATTTGCATATAAACACTATACATTTACATAAGTTGATAGAATTTAAAATAGAAATTAATGTAAGCCAATGTATAAGGAACAGTACCGTTATCAATACTAGATATTTAAAGCATAGATCAGGCTGCTGTTCTGCTGTATATTGGATAGTGTGATTATAACTAGATCGGGCATTTGATAAACATATGAGCAGATCTATAAAAACAAGTCGTATTTATAAGTTTTTCTTGCTTAATTTGAAGATAATTTTTAAGGTTAAGTCCTCTGGGAAAAATCCCTTGATATTTTCTTTAAAAATGCATTCTTAAATAGATATGAAAATGTTAAAATATTCATTTTAATATGAGCCTGGGAAATAGATCTCTTAGAATGAGTTCTCTGTTAGCTTTTAAAATGGTCTTGAATTATTTAATGTATTTCTAAGATCTTCAGTGAATCATGGCATGATAATTTTTTTATGAGTTCAGTCATCACAGTGGTAGAATTTTACGGTTTTAAAAATTCATTTCCTTTTTACTTTGAAGGCAAATAAAATAACTCTTCAGCTCATATAGACCTAGTTTTCCCAAATTGATGGGGATATGTAATGAGAATTGTAATGTCTGATGTTGCAGTTTTTTGTGTAAGTATGAAGTTATGATATGTTCAATATAAAATTTATATATTTCCTGGTTTCTGTTTCTGCTGAGGCATCAAAACTCAAAACACAAAGAGGGGAGGGTCTGAACTGCTAGGAGATTTATGTAAAACTAGACAAGAAACCATCTCAGGTCTGATGATTCATAGTCCATTGCAAACCTCAAGGAAATATAAAGGGATGGTAAGGAATTGATCAGAAACTTAGTAATAGGGAATTCTTTGTATAGCACTGGACTTGGATATTGTACTTTTCCTCTCTTATCCTTCAAGTTACATCAAAGGATTTTCAAGATTTCTGTTCAGAAACTCTAGTATGTGGTCACCACAACTCAGGGGAGGATGAAAACACAGGGACTAGCACCCGAGTCCTTAGTGATTTAACCAAACGAACAAACAAACACACACACATCCTAAAGCTAAGAGGCAGATTGGAATGATCGGTGGTGAAAAGAAGTAGTTTAAAAGATATTGCAATGGTGACATAAGATGCATTTTCCAAATGGATCTGTGGGATGGAGCCAGTCAGTCATGAACGAAGGGACTTGCTCCAAGAGGTTCACTGTAGTGTGATTGTGTCTGTGTGAGTGTGTGTGTGTGTGTGTGTGTGCACTCATGCTCATGGATGTGTTACAGGGGACTGTTCTTGGGACTTCAGGAGTGGAAATTTTTCGAAATAACTTTTGTATTTCTGCCACACCCAGAATGAACTAATGTTAGATGATACCCACAACAGCCGTAACACTTCCGCCACTTTTCTCTAATTCCTCTCTTCGCTGACCCTAACTTTATACAATTTCAAATTCATACCTTGTTGTGAGTGAAGGGAAAGAATTCTGTGTTTCCACCTGTCAGGAGCCCAGCTGAGTTTGGAAAAGAGAGTGGGCTGAGTTGCCCGGTGTCAAGTAGCTGATTAAAGCAACAAACCAAATATGATAGAGTTAGGTCTAGTCACTTACTGGATATGGTATAAGCAAGAGTCTAAAACTTAAGAAAGCCCCAACTCATCCTGTTCTATTTTCCTGCATGGAAAGGTGCTGAGGGAGGGTCAGGTGGGTCAGCACAGACATGGGGGTGGTCGTCCTACTGTTAAGGGAGCCCTGAGCAAAAAGCTGCAGTGGTTTTATGGACCCTGAGCTAGGGAGGAGTATGAAGGAAAGGGCAGGCATAGAAAAATACTGGGTTCTGAGTGAGAGTACGAAAAGTGTCTCCAACGTTTCTCCCTTGTCCCCCCACCAAGGGGGCCTCGGTGAGGCACCAGAAGATCTCTGCTCAAGGCCTCAGGTAAAGGGATGTAGAAATGCACACACCTGGGTCAGAAATGTAAATATACAAAGAGAATGACTGGCCAGAGTGGTGTCCATTTATATAAAGTTTTTTTCTGACTGAATGCCACTAGCTCATCTCAGTCAATATACAAATTATACATAGGTAAATATTAAAATATTTCCTATTTAATATTTTTCTCAATATAAAAGCAGTGTGTGTTTGGTGTAAGACACTACCTAATAAAAATATAAGGTATAACTGAATTGTCAGGTATACTGTTTTCACAAGAGAGCATGTCCTCAATTTCCTCTTTGCTCATACAAACATGTATAAGACTATATAAAAAATATGTGTTTCTGTTTATAGGTATATTTGTCTTTTTTTTAATTTACCAAAAGCATCTTATAACTTTTTCTAATACTCTGCTTCCCTAGAACATGCTGTATCCTTACAATTAAATGAACTTCTGGTGAGAACAAACCATGTAAGTTTCTGTTAGTTCCAAGCACAGGGATAACTGAGGTTGAATCAGTGCCCACAAAGCATGAATGTTGATGCATTATTATTAATTTTTTTTTGTTTCCTGTACATGCCTAGTGGGTTTAGAATTCAACCACAAAGAAACAGATCATCTAGTAATTTGCAGAGGATACAACTGAGTATTCAGGTGCCAAGCCCCGTGAGGAAGGGGAGAACACCCCTTTTCCTTGAGAGCCAGATGAGGAGTGTTCCTGCTAAGGTACACAGTAGGTGCCCTTGAACAAGACTCTACCAGACATATCAGTGAAGTTCTGTAGGACAGACAGAAAGACAGGGAACAATCCAGACTATATAAACTTCCCTCTGTATCCAGTCATTATTAGGGACTGGAAAAAGCAGAGAAACTCCTTTTAAATGGAGTAGAATGAGGTTTGATGACACCTTTGAATTTTTAATCCGCCAAATATATGCAAAAATTGAATGTATTCAATTTCAAAAAACTGATTAATGTTAGAAAATGCTAGTCTACTTTAAATTGGCAAAAGTTTTAAAAATTGTGTTATTTTAAGAGTGTGCACAAACCCTCTTGGGAAATTTGAATTTTGTTATAAATAATAAAGAAAGCTACATATTTTTTGTATATTTGAACAGAAGAGTAACATTTCAACTTGACTCTAGAAATGAGATAAACAATTCAAGAAATTATCATTGAGGCATAATTAAAATTAGATAAGCCATAAGCATATATATAAAAGGAGATACAAAATTAGGATATGAAATAGAAAGAATCTAGAAGTTAGAGGGGTTATCTCAGCTTCTTCCGTGATATGACATTAATCTCTATAGTTTAAATAAAATTATAGTTTAAATTAATGAAACAGAAGTGACCTTAAATTCCTAATAGTATTCCAGTATTTTCTCCTTAACTTTCCCTAGAGAAGGATTTAAGAAACCAACAGTGCTTTTGGAGGAAAAAATAGTTTCAGCAATTCCTTCTTTTCAGTTCTTTCACCATAAAAGGGAAATATAATATTTTATTAAATAGGAAAATGGATGTGGAGTTCACACACACGTACGTACATATATCTATGTACCACATATCTGTGATTTCTTTCTGTATATATAATCATGTATGTAATCATAAGTGAGAAGGATAATACTATCTTACCCATCCTACCCATCACCTGCTCCCACCAGGCAGCTCAGTCATGTTTAGTCCACAGAGACTAGCCCAGAAGCTTGAGTGGGCCCCTGAGAGAGCCCGATGGCTTGGGGCTCCCCTGGTAGTTTTCTGTCTGTTCCAGAGGTTCTTCATGGATCTTCCTATAATAGCAGGTAATGGAGAGTCTTGATCTGCCTCGGTGGCAGTCATCTCCAAGTGGGCAATGGCTATTGGCCAAGACTTGAGTGTAGCCTCTAGGATGGGACCCCAGAGCCACAGTCAGGCTGGGCTGTGCTGCTCTCCCATAAGGTTTCTGGGAGCTGGATTTTCTCTGCTATGAACATACCCAATATCTCTTTCTCCTTTTATTCCTGGATGGTGGGCTCTTCATGGGGCTCTAGCAGGATGTACCTTGATTCTGGCAATAAAAACATTCTGGGTGCTATATTAAAAAAAAATTAGCCAGTTAATTTACCTGAACTTTTTTCTAAGGGACCAAGTGTTTATTCAGGGTTTTAGAATTTGGTCGACCTAAGTATCATCAAACTTGATCAAACTTGGAAAAAAGATGTTTTAAATTCACCGTGTAGGGACAGTTGAATTTCAGAATATCTCTTCTTTGAGAAAAAAAAATTAAGAACTTCCAATAGGTGCTAACTTGTCTGGCACTTATATTATAATCCTGTATGTAAATCTAAAGCTGTCTCAACGTTAGAAATGTTCAATGACAAGCAGATTAAGTCAGCAGAAATGTCAAAAATGACAACTTCCATCTGGGATGTATGGATTCTCAGCAATCATCAGGATGTCTCCAGTTTGTCAAATACAGACTAATAGGAGTAACAGAAAAACATGCATAGTCCTGCAAGTGTAAGAAATGGGCATTTCACGAATAACTCAGCAACCTAGTGCACAAATTTAGGTATATACTTAGGAATGGCTGACTATGGTGTTTTTAATGGCATCTTTTTATTTTATGCTAAATATGGTGCTGGATTGGAAATTAGGACTTGCAAGGCCCAGTGTTTCTGAAATGAAAACTTGAAGTGTGTATCAAAAGAATTTAGAGAATTTGTATCCGTAAAAAAAATATTTAAATTCTTCATTAAAAAATAAAATTTTTCTATTTCCAGAATACCTCCGAGTATTCTGACCTATTTCAATTCTTTAAAATTATATTCTTTGTTCCCTACCCCCCTCCAAAAAAAGACATGCTTATGGGCCTATGGGGCCTGTGACAATAGAATTGTTTTCTTATCAGAGAAGAACTGTGAGTGAAGAACTAAAACATAAAATATGCTACCAAGTTGATTGATGGTATCTCTTATTTAAAAAATATGATTTTACTCAGCATTTTAATAACATATAACATATACTCAAAGGATTATTTTGCCTTTCATCTAGCATTGTATATTTATTTTATTAAATATTATTTAAAAACCTCTGTGAAGAAAGTTTCTTTGGGGAAAAAAGAAGCAATACTGCTGATAAATTTACATATAAATCTAAAAAATGTTAAATTTTAAATTAATAAAGTGTCACTGACTTTAATACTGCTTGACAAGAATTATTTGATATATGAATGGTCTAGGTTATCTTCTGATGTAATAAAATCCATTTGTTTCAGAGTCAATCATGAATTAGTTAATGTACACTTTTTCATTATCAACCTATTAAAAATTATTTAGGAAACTATTTGCAATGGCTTTTAATTCTTCTCAGATGACTTCTGTGACGCAGAAGGAAACTGCTTTTCCAATACTTTTGTTTAGGTGAAGGCTCATTCAACCTCTAAGCCCCTCAATCTTGTTAATGCACAGATGGTAAATGGAATAACAGAATCATTTGTTTTTGCCTAACTTTATCTTCACATGTGATTTAATCAAGTACTTTCCAGACTCCAACTATTTCCAGAAGACTTTTTTAAAAGCAAGTTATTTTTCCCTTTCATATTACGTCTCAAATAATTGTCTTATTTTCAAACTGGAAAAAATATATTTTGATTTCTTAAAGAAAAGTGCCCAAGTATACATGATTCACAGAAGAGTAAGAAATGTATTTCCTTGATTAATTTCCTACTTTAGACAATGTAATTTTGTATTTTAAAACAGATGTTGGAGCATGCTCATAACTTGCTTTATATTAAGTACAATCTTTATTTGGTCTCTAACTTCAATCGCAAGAATGACAACAAAATACTACTTTGTATTTTGTGGAACGTTTGGCTACAATGCTAGTTTTTTGTTTTTCTTTCGACATATATACAAATAATTGACAGATATGCTGTGTGATAACTTTATAGAATAAAATTCCATTCATATCTCAGTAATTTACCTACAGCCATTATCACAGAAGCGAACGAGTGTGTATTTTACTGTATATGTGAAGTATGGAAATTTCATTCATTCAGTATAGTTTGTGTAATGAAAATCCTAAACCTCATTTTGTTTTTAATATACACTTTTCCTTTCTTCAACTTTATTTCTCCAAATGTGAGAATGAGTGGAAGTTGACTCCTTTTAGAAATGTTTGACTGAAATTTGGTAAGGTGTGCTACAACATATTTATAAAATATATTTATAAAATATATTTCAAAAACTCTGGTTAAACTTGAAGAAATGTAAAATTAAACTTTATTAGTACTTTTGTTTTAAAATATTTCTTTGCCAACCTAAACACTCATATCATTAATGAAGGATATACTAGGTTCTCATATTGACCTTATTTCCTCATTTCTGAATGATATTAATATCAGTCTGGTGTGGAAATGCTCTCCAGAATCTGTAAAACAGTGGCCATTTGGGCCTCGTATTTCACAGTCTCCTAGAATCTTTGTATATATGTTCAATCTTGGCAACACCAAAATGTTGCCTCCTTCAAAACACCCTGGCCAGTGATGCCAGGCTAAGTAGCATGCCATTTTAAGAGGCAACACCGTGATGGCATCAGGTATAATCCAATCAGAAAAGCTAAAAACACTTAGCAGGAACTATTTTCAGTGTACTCTCACCTGCAAACTTTTCACCTCTGAACATTAAGGAGCCTGATGTGCTCAATATCAGGAAACATATTCCATTCACTCTTTCTTTTTCTTCCCAACCTTCAACTCCTCTAATACCAGATGCCCTTCATTATTTTAACCTGCCATCCCTTTTTTCTTATGCCACTTTAGATTTTCATTATGATTGGTAGGGTACTACAGAATCCTCTTCCCAAGAAACAGCACATTCAACTTTAACAGGAAGCACCCTTCCTAAGACTTTTGCATCATTAACCATTCTAAAAAAAAAAAAAAGTATTCTCTTTATACTTACATGGGACTACTGGCACTTGTAAGTACTGCCTGTTCTTATTATAGTTTCAAATTTTCCTTAATCATCTGAATCACCTTTGATATACACCTTTTTTTAATAATAATTTTTCATTATGTTATGTTAGTCACCATACAGTACATCCTTAGTTTTGATGTAGTGTTCCATGATTCATTATTTGCATATAACACCCAGTGTACCATGCAGTATGTGCCCTCCTTTATACCCATCACCCGCCTATCCCAGTCCCCCTCCCTCCTCCCCTCTGAAGCCCTCAGGTCGTTTCCCAGAGTCCATAGTCTCTCGTGGTTCATTCCCCCTTCTGTTTACTCCCCCTTCATTCTTCCCTTCCTTCTCCTACCTATCTTCCTGCTATTTCTATGTTCCATAAATGAGTGAAACCATATGATATACACCTTTCTAATTCAAGAGATAGATGCAGAACTAGAATTCGAGTTCTACAGGGCAAGCGCCTTTTCTGTATTGTTTACTGATCCAAGCTCCTGGAATACGTCTTGGCACATTGCAGTCAGTAAATAAATATTTGTTGATTAAGCAAATGATTGAAAGTAGAATTTATATTCATGGTATTATATAGAGTAAATACGAGAAGAATGGCTGTATATGGCATGCAAATCTCAGAATTTCTATTTGACTATTTATATATTTCCAAATAATTATGCACCATTGTATTATCTTTCGTCTTCTCCCATCTTGAAATATTAGTTTTGATAAATGCATTCAAAGTTAATTCAGTGAATATTTATTGAACCTCTACAAAGCACCATGTGCTGAAAATAAGCTAGTGAAAAAAATTATAAATAAGAAAACTGAGAAAGTTCTTAAATTTAGATAGTGTGAAGTTTTATTAAAGAAAACAGTAAAAGAATGGAAAGCGATTAGTACAATAGGTATCTGGGAGAAATGTTAGGGAGCCTGTAAGGAGAAGATATTTGAGCAGAAATATGGAGTCATTTGAATAAACAGCTGGGAAAAGGGCGTTTCAAATGGAATGAGTAGCAAGGAAATGCCCTACAGTCTTGGAACAATCAGAAAACAGCAGGAAGCCCAGTGTAGATGACACACGGTGAGTAATGAGGAGAATGGTCATGTTTTGCAGACTGCAGTAAGGCATGGGATTTCGCTGGATGGTGATGAAGCAGTTTGGGTTTTAAACAGAGGAGAGGTATAATCTGACTGTCTCCAATCTCCGCAAAAGTAAAAGCATCACTCTGATTGATGAGTGGAGAATAATTTATGAAGGATCAAGTGTTGAAAGGCATGAGAAAGATTTTAGGGAAAATATAGTTGAATGACCATGCAGTAATAAATAAATGTGAGATTAGTGGTCGTATGTTTCAAATGTGACTATTTGATATTGATGCTTGGAACAATCTTTTGAGCTTTATGGTTTTGTGAAATAAAATAACATTTATTGCTTGAAATGTAAAATAATAAAAGGTAAATAAATGTGAGATTAATGGTCATATGTTTCAAGTGTGACTATAAATAAAAGGTAAAGCATGTCTATTATTTTTCAATTTTTAAAACTTATATAATAGGAAATTTATCATTATAAATTTCAGAAATATAAAATTCATGATGTGGCTAATATAGTTTGTGGATGTAGTGGAGAAATGGTGTTAAAGAACAGTAATTTTTTCCTCTCATATTTTAAGAAATTAAGCCCTACTTAATAAATTAATAAATAAATAGTGCAAATTTTTATACTTTTTAAAGTTACTAAAATAATCAAAAACAATAGTCAAAAGTAAGAAAAGTTAGATAAGGGAAATACAGGAGTAGATAGAGCAGTGCAAGTTAAAGAAGAGGGAAGTAGAGATTTAAGAATACTATTTAGTTTGAGAGATATTTCTTAAAAATGAATAAAACAAACATTGAAAAGTCATTACTGCCAAAGTCTTGGACTGAAAATGGAAGCAGATTGGAAAGCTTCTAGCTTTTACTGTATAACTTCCCATGACACTGAATGTTACCCCCATGCGCACGTATTATTTTGAATTAAAAGATGTCTCTGTTTAGGTTAGATGTATGACATATATGGATGAAGGTGACAGGGAGTTTCCACGGCACAGTGGGGAGTGTGCTTGAGTACCACTGAAGACGGATGGATTTTAGTTGTGTCTCTATCTTGACTAGCCATTGGATTCTGGATGCATTTCTTAATCTTTGCATATCTTACTTTCCTTTTATGAAAATATAGTAACTGCAGAATAGTTATGTATTTTTCCTCCTGATTTACAGTGTGACATTCAATATCCACAAATGTGCTTTAAAAAACAAATAGTGTACACTAGCTGGTGATGTTTTACTCAAAGTTTCAGGGTATAAGTTTTCTCTTCTCCTTCTTATAGCTCTATAATATTCACAAATCTTGTGGTTCCAAGTAAAAGATTTGCTGCCTAAATAAATTACTGATTTAGTGTAAGAAAAGACATGAGTGGCATTGTATCTTATACAGCATGTAAAACTAGTACTGTTTAGGCCACTGAATAAATTAAATATACTATGTACCAAAAAATAAAAATGTTGCCAGAAGTCTTAAGACAGTACCTAAAATAGGCATGTATTTTGGGGAAGAATGTGTGAATGCTTTGGCAAAATTTATAAAGGAATAAACTAGATCCTGTAATTGGGCATTGGCAATGATTTCTATAAAGCTCAATGTTATGGGCAAAGAAAGGATTCATAGTAATTGCAGCTACTACTTTATTGTCATTTTAATTAGAATAATTAGGTCTTCTAAAATGATATGAAATAGTCCTATAAGGAATCACAGTGTCTTCATATACTTTACTTTCTATTATAAACCTTAAAGTAAAAAAATGAAAGTGTCATAATCACTATTTGTAGGCATTCAATGATTATTACGTATAAAATATATAACATGTTAATATTATGTATTACAATATTTAGCAATTATATTTATTATATTATATAGTTAACATATTATGTAGCATAATACATTATATATGTATGTTTGTGTGCATATATGTGCACATATATACAATGCCAACCATACGTCAAATATGCCAGGACCTAGAAACAAGATTAATTAATAATCTACTGGGGACTACAAAGAAATGAAATAAGGAGGATGACAATAGAGATAACCACAAGTGCACTAAGATCAACTTTTTAATAGTAGTATGGCAATGGACATTTATATTTTAACATCAATCAGAGTTTTGATGAGATTAAAAATTGTCATTGAACACATAGTAAGGTTTGTAGAATGGCAAATTTACATTCACCTCCTTAAGATCATGTATACACAATTACTTAATAGTCGTATTAAGTATGTAGAACAAAATGCACAGAATTAACATTCTTGTTATAACTAACGAACCTGAAGAAACTTTGGCCTCATAAAATATGGCAAACTTAACAACACAAGAAGAAATTTGGATTCTGAATATAGACACTTCTTTATTGATTCACTGGGACATGTACAATTCTTACGCTATCTGGGTGAGACCATGGTATACAAATGCTTTAAAATGGACGTGTGTTTTATTCCCTGCTCTGTGCTTTTCCTGATTCATGCTGCCAATAATTTAACTCTTTATAGCCTCAAAAGCACTTTTAATAAGATGGACTTTTATGAAGGAAAATATGGTTAAAGCATCACTTTTGTGTGTTTTTTTCAATTTCCTCTAGTGTAATCTATGTGTCATAATACTTTCTCAGCAGTATTTTCAAGAAAATTTGTTATTGTGTTATTCTCTACTACAAATAATAGGTACAGCTTCAGCATATGTTGAGATTATCATTATGAATCAGGATTTAATATTATCTCTTTGAAAACGTTCTCTATGTTCAATTTATGTATTATGTGTTAATACATGCCCCCAAATAACTAAATTCATGAATCCATATGATGCTTTTGTTCTTAGTTTGCAGCAAATACTGAAAAACTTGAAATAAAAACCAAACTGATTTCCTGTCCCGCAGAGTTTGATATGCTTTTATATGAATATGTAGATGCAGCATTTTTGAGTCTAGAGGAGAATTATGTAATTCATGTATTTTTTTTTATCCCAAGGCTGTTTTTAAGCCCTACTGTTGTTGTTGTTTTTGGTACTGTTAGTATTAATAGGAAGGACGGCCATCACGAATAGTCATGTAATTGGTTTTACATAGAATCTTACCACCACTAGAATCTGAATAGTCAGTTTGATTTGGTATATAACCAAAAATAACTTTGTATTTTTTCTAGAATACAATTTAGGCCAAAAAAATCTATAGCATAAAAAAATATATTAACTTCTTCAATAAACTAGTCTTGTAAACAACTGCAAAAATCATGGTTTCTTATCCACTTTGTAATCACCTAGTAGTGTAAAAAAATAACTAAATATCATCCAATCCCAATTAGGTGTTGCCAGGGTATACAAAGTTAAAGAGAAATTTAATTATTAAAATCTATGAACTTTATTTTTAAAGATTTTATTTATTTGAGACAGCACGAGAGAAAGCACGGGTGGGGGGGAAGGGCAGAGGCAGAGGGAGAAGCAGACTTCCCCCTGAGCAGGGAGATCTTGATCTTGAGACTCTGGGATCATGACCTGAGCCAGATGCAGTTGCTTAACTGATTGAGCCACCCAGGTGCCCCTAAAATTGATGAACTTTGAAAAAGTTCTAGGCTCAAAGAGTGAAGAAGAAAAATCTTCATTTATAAAATATTACTACTATAACTACTAAAAATAACAAATCAGATTAAAGGTCAAAACCAGAACATCTTGTTAGAAAAAGAACAAACTACTTGGTTTGAATGCAGCATTATGGAGAAGGATGTTGGGGTTTATGCAGTATCCAGTGCTTACTGCCAAATAATCAAGTTCAATGAGATGGGTATACAGTAGTCCTCCCTTATCTACAGGAATATATTGCAAGACCCCCAATGGATGCCTGAAACTGCAGACATTACTCAACCCTATATATACTGTGTTTTTTCCTATGCATACATACCCATCATAAATTTTAATTTGTAAATTAGTTCAGTAAGAGATTAACAGCAATAACTAATAATAAAATAGAATTGTTACAACAATACACTGTGATAGGAGTTATGTGAATGTGGTCTTTCTCTCTCAAAACATCTTATTGAACTGTACTCACCCTTCTTGTGATGATGTAAGATGATAAGATGCCTATGTGATGAGATGAAGTGAGATAAATGATGTAGGCATTGTGTGGTACAGCATTTGGCTACTACTGACCTCTGACCATACATCAGAAGGAGGTCCATCTGCTTTTAGACCAAGGTTGATCACAGGTAACTGAAACCATAGAAAGCAAAACTGTGAATTAGATTACTGCACATGATCCAGAAAGTAGCAGGTTGTTCCTGGGAGGACTGCTAGCTTAGTGGACTAGATAACAGTGGCCATAAAGTTCTTTTTCTGTGAGAAGGGGAATTGTCCTTCCTCTATTTCAAAACAATGTCCCAGATCTGTCTGATATGCAGTAATACAAGCCATCCTGGATTGGTTTTATGATGATAGAGATGTTCATCCAGGTCATAGTAAATGCTGTGTTTATCTGAGCACCTTTTGCATGGGCATTCCACGTAAACTCACTGCTGTAAAATCACACAACGATCCAAATGTCCACGTCAGATTTGCTGTCTCAACTTCCTAAGTTTTAAAGATGTTTAAAAAATTAGGGTGATTCGCAAGAGAATGGGAAAAGACAGAGTATGAAAATATTTTTATGATTATTAAGAAATGGACTGGGTAAGGAGACATGGACGGGATTGAAATGCAGCACCATCAGAGGTGAGGTGGACTGAGTGGAGACTTTTACCATTCAAGGACCTAAACAAATCACTCTATTTAACCCAGTTTGGAGGAATTTTTAAAGCTAAAGGCAAAAATGGAAATGAGACACCTGACATCAAATCATCAGGGTTAAATTAATGAGGAAGAGCATTGACAAAGGGACCAGGATCCTTTGGCCCAATGCCTGCCATATGCACATGTATGGGTAAAATGGCCAGGGGTAGAGAAGAAGAAATCTTTCTGAGGCTCCTTGACATGGGAGCCCAAAGAACTGTGATGCCAAACCTTTAATGAAGACGTAACAGGGCTACAATTAGATTGAAAGGATATATATGTGCAACTGTTGATAAATTAAGATGAAGGTTGGATAAAAATTGCTTTAAAGAAGATAGGTGCCAGTATAAAAATTGTGGGGCAAGTTGAATTCACTTTTAACGAGGAACGGTATTCAGCAGAAAATGATTTGTTTACTAGAATGAGGCAATTTGAGGGAATTCTTTTCCAGGAGGAAGACACTACCATGACTTAAATTTTCCTGAAGCTTAAATTCTGTGTCCTTCCATGAAACACTTTCTGTTTACTTTCATTACTGTTTACCCATTTTCAGAAGGACATAGTAACTCTTCCCATCATGAGCCTTATATGTTTCAAGAATTAGAGTAGTATCTGGTGCCTTCTCCCTTTTTTTTATATTAAGACCTTTCACCTTCCTCTCTTATTACTTGAGCTTGTCTCCTCTAATTCCTCACCATCACACCACAGAGCCATGAAATGCTCTGGTAGAATGCTGCTTCCATCCCAAAAAACCTATTCACCTGACAAGCACTCAAGTTGTTTTAGACAAATCTATAGTATAAAATTGCCTCTCTTAGTTTCTTTGCATCACTTAATTCCAAATTCCTTCATAGAAAAACAGGTTTTCATTTTTTAAAAAGATTTTTATTTATTTGAGAGCGAGAGAGCATGTGTGAACGCATGTGCGCACATGTGAGTGGGGGGAGAGGCAGAGGGAGAGAATCTCAAGCAGACTCCATGCTGAGCATGGAGCCTGCTGCAGGGCTTGATCTGACATCCCTGAGATCAAGATCTGAGCTGAAACCAAGAGTCAACGTTCAGCTGACTGAGACACCCAGGAGCCCCAGTTTTCATTCTTATGTGTGAATCTAATAATTCCTTTAGCATTAGTTTTCTATTATTGCTTTAACAATTTTGGTGACTTAAAACAACACAGATTTATTCACTTTGAGTTATGGAGGCCAGCTGTCTGAAATTAGTTTGGGCTAAAATCAAGGTGTTTGCAGGGTTGGTTTCATCTGGAGGCTCTAGGGGAGAGTCCATTTCCTTGCCTCTCAAGGCTTCCATAGGCTGCCTGCATTTCTTGGCTCATGTCTACTTCCTCATATCATTCTAACTTCTGTTGTCACATTTGCTGCTTCATTCTTTTGGCCTTCTTATAAGGACTCTTGTGAGAATACTTAGGGCCAACCCAGCTAATATCCAGGGTAATTATCCAAGAAAGAAGATAATCTTAGAATTATGCAGGATAATTATCCAGGAAAATCTCCCCATCCCAATTGAGTTACATTCACAGGTCTGTTGCTATATAAGGTGACATTCACAGATTGTGGAGACTGTGAGGTGGACACATTAGGGGACAATTATTCAACCCAATAACATAGTTTAAATTTCTTAATATCAGCATTTTGAGCTTTTTAAATTTCTGCTATTTTATCCTTGTTTTTTATAGGCAAAGTATACAGATGTTCCATGCATCTCTTTATCTGTTTTATAACTTGATTTTCAGTTTATGTGCAATCCACACATATCTGGTGTTTACTGCTAATGGGGGAAAATAGAATGGAAAACACTAAAACAGTGTCATCAATCTTTCTTTCTTAGTAATGAGATGCAAGTGACTTCTGACTTCTTGGTTGATTATCTAATCAGAACGTTAAAAAAATATATTCTTGAACTCTGGCCAGCTTAGATCTTGAAGTTGCTGTTTATGTGACTCATTTCTTTCCCTGCCTCATTAGTTTCCATCTATTCAGCCCATATTACATGAAATTTATCATCAAAGTAACATTAATTACTTACCTCTCCCAAATACTCCCTTTATTATTCATCTAGGCATTTTCCTGTCACCTGTTTGACACTATGGTGAATTAACATTTCTAGAGTAGCAAGGATTTTAGAAATATCTAACTTTAGTAGTCAGAAGAAATGTCTGGAAGGGCTACTTATGTGATTAAATAATTTTAATAAGTGGTAAAGTTTTGAAACCCTCCTCTCCTAAATCAAGTGAGTAAAATCTTGAATCTGTATCACAGTGGGTATAAGATAATTCGTGGGACTCTTAACCTGTGATATTTCCAATTTTAGAAATAGTTGGAACTAATATGTTAATCTTAGCAATTAATTCTATGAAAAGACCCTTGTGCCATAGAAATGGCATAGGTTTTAGAACCAGATACACAAAGGGCTTATCAACATCTACCACTCACTTTTTGGGTGACTTGGCAAAATTCCTACAGTCTTTGTATCTCAGTTTTCTTTTCTGTAAAATGGAGTTAACAAATACTACCAGATGTTGTAAAGTAGTTTTGAAGGGTTGAAGAAATAATGGATGTAACCACTCTGTCACAACTTAGACAGTCAACGAAGTTCATTTTTGTCGGATTTATTATCATTATAACATTTATAATTTGGTAATGAATATTGTTTTTCCTAGACCAAATAGTCCTGGTGAATTGCAGAAGGGAGAGGAAATGTTCCAAAAAATTGTTGGTAAATAACAATACCTTTACTGATTACAGTAGGCTTCCTTGATTTTATCATAAGAATAAGTTAGTTAGTTAGACAAATTATGGCTTTGAAAATGTCTTTTAAGCAATATAATTATTCTTTTATCTGATTTTCTGCTATTACTGTTTGGAAAAAATTTACTAATTACATTGAATTGAATTTTCTTTAATCATTGGTTCATAAGTATTATATGCCCATAAAGAAATATTTCTGTTTGCTTAATGATACCTGATGACCACTTTACAGAAGCTTGATTATTTAAGCACAAATTAAAAATTATGGAAGTGTATTTAAAATTTTACTTTATTAAATAGAAGCTTTTTCTACATATTTTAGCCATATTATTATTAAAGTTAAAAATGTCAAAGAATCTGCCTAGGTGGAACCAAAATATGTTAAAAAATTAAATTTTAATCTAAAGTCACTATTAAAAAAGAAGACAAATTTTGAAAAACATAATGTGGAAAATAATATATTTATATTTATGCTCAACTGAATTTTATTTTATTTCAATACTATTTAAAGAAAATAAATCAAATTAATTGGTCTGGCATACAGTGTAGAAAAAGAAAGAGTGAGGAAGTTAGTCAATTTACAGTCTCATCTCTACCACTCCCTCTCTAGGACCTTCATGGTATTTGATGTTATTTTCTTAGAAAACTAATACTTACAAATGAGACTACTATGATCCTTTTACCATAACATATATTGCTGATTTTACTGTGGCTTATAAAATAATGACTAGTTCATGCTGCATTTTTCTCTTAGACTATATAATCTATAGATGATATTGTTTTTGTGTATACTTTCATTCTCTAAAAACTCCTGGAACAATTCTGAGTTCTGAGAGTAAAGTATTCACATTCACATGATATTAAGTTGAGGTTTCTGGTATTTTAATTCTTAATCTCAAATATGGTAGGTTTTATCCTCAGTATGATAAAATTAGACACTTTAAAGATAACATTTCTGACAATATTCTTGTCCAAAAGTCATCATATTGAACAATACAATGGGTTGTATCCCTAAGTTGAGGGTAAGTCTTATACAGAGCTTGGAACAGAAGTGGTATTCTGACTTGCAGTAAAAGAAAAGCACTTAGACTTATAGCTGTTATTGCCTCCATTTAAATGTTTTGAACATTATTTTCATTTTTAAGGGCAAAATGATAGTTAATTCTTAGCATTTGGGGTTGCTTACGTTTAGCCAGCTATTGTGATAGGTCTTTATATTTTCTCTTTTATTTTGAAAAACTACACTATGAAGTATGAATTAATAATATCCCGTTGTATAGAGGGAGACCTTTTTCTTATAATGGTGATATGAATGGCTTAAAGCAAAGAGCCCTGACAATGTTACACATCTGAAAATCATTATACTCTAGTAGTGGTACTCAAAGTATGGTTTCTGGAACTCTAAGGGAACCCTGATGTCTAAACTAGTTTTCTAGTAATTCTCAGACATTATTTGCCTCTTTTTACTGTGTTGAAATTACACTGATATTGAAAAGGCAATGGTAGGTAATACTGCTGGTTCCTTACCATGAATCAAGGCAGTGACAACAAACTGTGCAAGTATTATTGTATCCTTTACTACCATGCACGTGTGGAAAAATAAAACAAACAAGAAAGAAACAAAAGCAAAAAGCCAGTTTGACTTTACAATATCCTTGATGAAGTTTTAAAATTGATCGCTTTTATTAAATTTCAACCTGTGAGTATATGTCATTCTAATATTCTCTGTGATAAGAAGTCCACATAAAGAAACTTTGGTGCACATTGAACAATGATGCAAGAGAAACACTTGCATAAGTGTGCAACTCCCAAGTTGCCCTGGCTACTTCTTTTCATGCTACACAATTTTTACTTAAAAGAATGATTGAAAGACAAACTATAACTATTAAGATTTGGATATTTTGTGGGCATTTTCTTGAAAATAAGTTAACTATATCTATCGTTTCAAGGAAAACAAATGAGACTATTTGTTTCCAATAATTAAAGTTGAGCTTCTAAGCAAAAAATAAACGTTTTGACAAACTTTTAACCACTTTCATGAGCTTGAGAGCTCCCTAATACTTAAAATATTTCTGATTACATCAATAGCTTTATATTATCAAATTTGATCTTCTAACATTGTATAACAAAATTTTTCAACTTCTGGAAGATCTCTGTAATGTAGTGAACTAGTACATTTCAAATGAGCAGAACATTATATTACATGCATGGGAAAATGATTCATTCAAAGTGCAAGGTAGATCAAAAGATTTTAACATAACAAAGTAGGAAAAGTTCATTGATATGGTTTCAGATTCCATGCTGAAATTAATCCTTAAAAGTTATTTGTAGACTTCTGATGTTCCATCAATGAAGAATAGCCATAGTTATTTAGAGAAACTAATAAAATACTTCTTCCCTTTCTGAGTGAGATTGGGTATTCTTCATTTACTTCAGAAGAAAATAAAATATTAAGACAGCTTGAATGCAGAAGCGTTTATGATAATTTGGCAGTCTTTTATTTAGCCAGATATTTAAGAGATTTGCAAAATTATAAACAATGCCGCTCGTCTCACCATTTTTGTTTTTGTTTTTCTTTATTTTTGTTTTTCTTTTTTTAAGATTTATTTATTTAGGAAAGGGAGAGTGCAGGCAGGTGCATGTGTGCACATGAAAGGAGGGGCAAGGGAGGAAATCTTCAGGCGGACACCCCACTGATTGCAGAGCCCCAGGCGAGACTCCCATCTCAGAACCCAGGAGATCAGGACCTGAGCTGAAACCAAGAGCCAGATGCTCAACTAACTGAGCCCGGCACCCCATCACCATTTTTGGTTTTGAAGAATATTGTTTTTTTCCATATGTAGTGATATTTATGTAAACATGGAAGAGGTTATTATATTTAGTTTTAAATTAATTAATAAATACATGTATTTTAACTGCTCAGTTTTAATTTTAAGTACATGGCAGTTTAATTCCACAAAAGCTTTTCAGTACGAAGTGCCTATAGGTTTGGAAAGGTGGAGAATTGTTATACTACATGGCAAGAGAATAGTTTATAGAGATTCAGGTAAAAGGCACAGAAAGAAGTTAAAAGAGGTAAACAGTGGGGGTTCAATTAGTGACATTAGTAGCAAAAGGGACAGATTCAGTGGTATTTAAATAAAGACAAAATCTTTGTGAAACATGAAAGAAAGGAAGATTCAGGAATGATCCAGAGTTATCTAGCATGAACAATGATTCAATGGATGGTGACACCATTTACTAAAATAGGAGCAATAACAGGCTCTGTGAGTGGGGGGAGGTGGGAGGGTAAGCTAGCGTAGAGAAGAATTATGAGCTCAAATTTCAAAGTACTGAATACCTTCTTTGGTTGGATCCTATTCTTTATTGCCTTTTCATGAACTATCACTCACAGTAATTTATCACACTTTAAAACTATTCCTACTCTCCTGCTGTTGAGGCTTTCCAACACAAGTTTAGGTAAAACCAATCTCTTTCAGAACCTTATGCTTTTTATGAATCCCTTATTCTTGAAACTCATTCACCTTGGTTCCAGGAATCTGCTCCCTCTTGGGAATTTTTGTCCTTTTACTCTTGCAATCTTATCCTGCTCTACCTAGGTATCAGTTATTGGTTATTTTCAAGACTTTGAGTTAACTTTGTGCTTGACCTGGAAATGCATCATTTAGCTGCATCTTCAAGGTACCGAGAAATGAGGTCAGCAGAGAGCTTTTAGATTTCAGCTCCCTTAGTGTCTGCTTCAGGTGAGGATTGCCACCTGTCCAGAGGGCATGCTATTCCCAAGACAGCCTATTTCTGATGACTGAACAAGGCAAGGGTATATTTCCCAGCCATTTCAGTTCAATGCTGGTAAGCAGTTCTCACAGAAAAAAAAATCCCTGCCAGGCTATCTCTGGCTTTGTTGGAATTACATTGAATTTCAACTCCTCCCTCTTCTCAACCCTATTCCCTCCCTATTTTTTCACAGATATTGAGCTCACAAACTGCGTCTCAACATCTACTTCCAGAGAATAAAACCTGCAGCAGTTGATATTGGGAGTGGTTCTAGGAGTAGGTTATAAGATAAGGTTTTGTAGCTAGGTGACACATGACCCAGTTGGCGCTGAAAACCTCATCACCAACATTTTCTGGCACAAGATGAAAGTCCAGTTGTTAAAACATTTATTGCTGGTGAATTGGGACAGTAAGAGTTGAATGGAAGATAGAGCAAGTATGATATGTCTTTCATTTCAAACTTATTATGTGAAAAGTTACCTGAAAGAACAAGGGGATTGGATGCTTTTTGCTAAACTACTCTAAACTACACTAACTCAAAAGAAAATAATATGTTACTTAGGAAAATTAATAAGTGATTAAAAACCAAGAGGAAAGTCCAAAGGGTTTCTTCGTAAGATAAATGAAACCTTCCTTTTCTTCAGTAGAGGAGCAAAGATATCTGAGAATGAAGGTAAAGACATAATAATGGTTGAGTGGCTTAACTTTATAGAATGATGTCTTCAACCAAAGCTGGTCTAGCATTCCAGAGTCAGGGCTCTAGTTGGGAAAACGTGGGATTTTGATAGGTGCAATGGGATATCTAGGTAGATGTCTACAAAGATTTTGTCCACACAGCCTCCTCTGAAACTTCGGAGCCTGTAGAATTAACCTACCCTTTCCTACAAGAACTGGAACTCCCAAGTTGTTGGGGAAAAAATTAGGAAAAACCCTAGAAATCAAGAGTGCTCTTGTTAGGCTGCTTTTGTCCATTAGATCTACAATGAGGGTAATTCACAGTATAGCATAGATATGACATAAAAAGCCTGATATAAGGGAGGAAAGGAGTAAACTCCAAAGGACCTGGAAAACCTAGGTATCATATACCAGCAGGGGTAGAGGGAATACATGTGTGAGTGGATTCCGGGTCTGTGACCCCAGGATAGAAAATTGGGGAGATTTGATTGACCTGAAGCACTCTCCCAAGATACAGGATTTTACCTCCTAGGAAAGACCCCAGGAAATGGTGTGACTTCACTACTAGGATGACTCCAAGAAGAAAATAAAACATGATAACCAATTTTGATTAAAGTTGAAATGTCAAAGCTGTCATATGAAATGTTGGAGGAAGGGACTAAAAGGCTCAAGGAATTAGACATGCTAGAATGGATATACATACTATCTATAGCTGGAAGATGCAGTAAAAGATTATTTTTCACCAGAAAGCTCAGAGGTTATATTATTCTTAAAATCATAAGGTTTTCACTGAGAAGAGGAACACTTTTACTACTAAAAAGTATGGGTTTCTCTCCTCTCTAGGCAAGGGTTAATGGTATTGAAAACTTACTGCAGAACTTGGCCAGAAAACATTAAAAATTGTGATAAAACCCTGAAACAATAGAAGCCATGTGGTGGTGCTTAGCCACCAGAAGGCAAGTGGATACAATTGTCATAAGGAGTGTCAGAGTCAAAGGACTGCCAAGAGGGCCTCACCACATGGGCATGCTTAATAGAGCATAATCACAGAGGGAGAAAATAAATGGGCACTGAAAGAGAATTTTAAATTTATGTTGAAATCTGTGGGCATCTTGAATATTAAAATAAAATAGGGGGCCTGGTTCTACAACGTAGTTATCTGAGCTATGTTTGTTGGTTTTATAATTGACACTTGTATGACGAAGTTTTTATGTGTGGGATATTAGGTAGAAAAGAGTTGACAATGTTTGCGAATTATTGTGGAGAATGAGCAGGGACAGGAAGGGCATTTAGGACACATATCAATAAATGAAAATGTGAGGAGAAATAAGCTTCAAGTAGGGCTGTCAAGGGAATGAAAAGAAGTGGAATGAAAATATACATAAACTTCATAAAGGAAAAATAATAATTGGTTACTCCACAGATTAAAAGTAGGAATGATGGAAAAATAATGAGCAGTAATGGGAAATCAAATATGAAGTTAGTTATTTCAAATTAAGCTAAATGGGATAATAAAACTTGAGTAAAAATTAGTCTTTATTTTATTCACTCAACACATATTTATTGCATGGCTTTTCTGCGCCATTCACTATGCTAAAATGTCAGTATTAAAATTACAGTCCTTAGTGATGAAATGAAAAGTAAAAAAAGGAACAAATGTTAAGGAAGAAGTACTCCAATGTCCTTCTTTGAACAGTTAAAAAATTACTCTTTAGGAGTAAAAGGGTAACAAATTTTTTTTATAGTAGTGGTACACAGAAGAAGATTAAATATTGTGGATTAAAATATTGAAAACATTTCAAATAACAAAAAGCAAATAGAAAATCCCCTGCCCACACCTCCCTGCTTCATGTAGTATATATGTTGAAGTGCCATCTTAGTTTTAGTTAGTACTACTGAACTCTTTAAAGTTTCCCAACATCATTGTGAAATTACCTTATGTCTCTTTAAAAAACCATGTTGATCAGAGATACCTGGGTGGCACAGTTGGTTGAGCATCCAGTCTGTTTCAGCTCAGGTCGTGATCTCAGGGTTGTGAGATTGAACCCTGCGTAGGGCTCCATGCTCAGCATGGAGTCTGCTTGGGACCCTCTCTCCCTCTCCTTTTGTCCCTCCCCCCACGCTCTCTCTCTCTAAAATAAATAAATTTTTTAAAAGATTATGTTGATCAAATTTCCCTTTACATATGATCTAAGTATAGAAAACATATGTATTTTGAGTACTATGTTTTAAACTATTTAGATGAAACATAATGGATTAAATAATTTATAGTTAATATGCATAATAGAATCATTATAAAATCTTGTATAATTAGTGTCTATTTTGTGCAAAACACTGCATATACATTTTTTAATCTTTTCAACACTATGTAGGAAATAGTATAGTTATCATCTGGCAGACATAGAAAATGAAGTCCAGAGCATTGTATGACTTTATCACATCAAAAAGCTACTAAGTAGCAGAGATATCTTTTTTCAAACTTTTTTCATTTAATTTTTAACATTTTTATGTTTAAGCTATACCAAACAATTATTTCTGTATTCCTGAACAGTCATTAATCAAGTGCTTACTATTGTGAAAATATTGCCCTAGATTTGAGATACAGGAAGGATGCCCACATTCAAAGACCCTGAGGCCTAACTCTATTCTACAAACTTGGTCTCTGGGTCATTTGTACCAGAATTGCCTTGCTTTCTTGCCAAAAAAAAAAAAAAAAAAATGGAGACTCTGGCTACAAAGAATCAGGATCTCAGAAAGCAAGATCATGGGATTTCTATGTTTACCTTAAACCTCAGATGACCTGAATGCATATTACTGTTTAAGAAACACTGACAGTACTAGAAAATGAATGAAGGTGCATGCTGTGTGAATACCAAAATGGTGAATTTGCTCTTTTGCATTAGATGGAAATGAAATATCTTTGCAGCAACTCTGAACTACAAATATGGGTATTTTTCTCGTGTTTCCATATGAAGAAACGATCTAGGAAATCCAGATGATATCTCCCAAAATGATACAATTTCTGGTGAGTCACGATCCGGTCTTAACTTTTCAGTTGAATCCTCTTAAACTTTTTCTATGGTGACATAATCATTTTTGAAAATCCATATGGATCTTGGTCCTTTATTTGCCCATGTCAATATTTTCACTGGAAAATGGTCAAGAAGTAGAATAACGATACGCATTTTTTCCTCAGTTGATTTTTCAGACTTTTGAAAACAGTAGTATCAACCGAAATTCATGAGCACCTAGTCATAAAGAACTCTTAATTACAAAGCTAAGGCAGCGATGCCTGGGTGGCTCAGTCAGTTAAGCGTCTGCCTTCATCTCTGGTCATGATCCCAGGGTTCTGGGATCAAGCCCTGCATTGGGCTCCCTGCTCAGCAGAGAGTCTGCTTCTCCCTCTCCTTCTGCCCTGCCCTCTGCCCCAGGTCCTGCTCTCTGTCTCTCTCTCTCTCAAATAAATAACATCTAAAAAAAACGAAACCAAAGAAAGCTGAGGCAGGATATGCATGAACTTCCTTTTTTTTTATACAGGGTTCTAGTCCTGAAGATTATAAAGAGGTTGCTAGTTATTTAAAAAGATCGCTTTCCCCTACTTCTGGGCATCAGTGAGGCCACATTTTCTAACATTTCTCATTACTGGTAGGACCTTGACACTGAGTTAACTGTGAAATAGGAAAAGAGAGGGATATTTGCCACTTGCCGCCAGGATTCTGAAAATTGCCGTCTTTGCTTTTCCATTCTCTTTTCCTCCTCTCTTTNAGCAGGGGGAGTGGGAGAGGAAGAAACAGGCTCATATCGGAGGAGCCTGACGTGGGGCTCGATCCCATAACGCCGGGATCACGCCCTGAGCCGAAGGCAGACGCTTAACCGCTGTGCCACCCAGGCGCCCCTTGACACTGAGTTCTAACTGTGAAATAGGAAAAGAGAGGGATATTTGCCACTTGCACGCCAGGATTCTGAAAATTGCCGTCTTTGCTTTTCCATTCTCTTTTCCTCCTCTCTTTGACAAAGATGGAAACCCACAGAACTAATGTGTAAAGTATGTACTAAAGTAAGCCTAGGTTGCCACCAACCATTTTTCTATTTTATGAACTTAAAAAAAAAAATCCTGTGTGTTTAAACCTTTAAAACTGTAGGGATTGATTTATCTATTAATGCAGGCTGGCTACAGTAATACAAAGAAGAAAGCTAAGTTAATATTTGGTGAAGACACTTAAATTTGACCATGTGGCAAGAAAATAATTAAAGCACATTTACCAATTTTAAGCAAAAACTATAATTTCATTTTCCTGGATCGCATGGTCTATTTATGAATGAATGGTCAATGTATTAAATGATATTAGACAGAACCTCTTCTTAGATCCAAATTCTCTTTTGCCAAGTTGCTTGGATTTTTCACAATGATGGGTATTATAATATTTTGTGAAATTAGTCTTCCTGCGGCGCCTGAGTGGCTCAGTTGTTAAGCATCTACCTTTGGCTTGGGGCGTGATCCCGGAGTCNAGTAATACAAAGAAGAAAGCTAAGTTAATATTTGGTGAAGACACTTAAATTTGACCATGTGGCAAGAAAATAGTTAAAGCACATTTACCAATTTTAAGCAAAAACTATAATTTCATTTTCCTGGATTGCATGGTCTATTTATGAATGAATGGTCAATGTATTAAATGATATTAGACAGAACCTCTTCTTAGATCCAAATTCTCTTTTGCCAAGTTGCTTGGATTTTTCACAATGATGGGTATTATAATATTTTGTGAAATTAGTCTTCCTGCGGCGCCTGAGTGGCTCAGTTGTTAAGCATCTACCTTTGGCTTGGGGCGTGATCCCGGAGTCCTGGGATCGAGCCCCACATCAGGCTCCTCCACTGGGAGGCTGCTTCTTCCTCTCCCACTCCCCCTGCTTGTGTTCCCTCTCTTGCTGGCTGTCTCTATCTCTGTCAAATAAATAAATAAAATCTTTAAAAAAAAAAAGAAATTAGTCTTCCTGATTATAACTACTTCCCTAAATCTCAAAGAATGATATAGCCTGATGTGAATGTTTGCTAAAGCTGAAGTGTGATATAGAGATCTCAGATGTCTGAACTTTCTTTTCAAATACCTCTTGAGTCCTGACTAAAGGATATTTTGATTTTTGTATGTTGCCTTTTCAAAACAGATTCATCTTTTCCCTTGGCATCTGTGGTAGTTAATAATTCATCCTGGTTCCCATCTGCAGGGATGACAGGCTAGCTGCCCTTCTTTAGTATTTCAGAAATAACCTTTCTAGAGAATCACATTACAGTTCTTGTGACGATGCTTATCTACTGAACAGGTAAAACGTGATATTAAAGAGCAAAGCCAGTTTTAACTTTTCAAAAAATGAGGTTCAATACGAGAAACAAATAAACAAATCATAAAATGGGCAGAAGATATGAACNCTAATTTAAGAATACAGTTCATCTTACCTTAAATAACCATCTTTCCTTAACTAGTTTATATAAGTAAACATATAACTTCATTCTTTGAAGAACATTAGTCATCTGCAATTTGGTGGCAACAAACACCGTGGGGGAAATTACTGCCACAAATCAGAAACCACCGGAGGACTGGAAAAAATGTCATGTATGTTTAAGGGGGAAAAAGATGTTTTAAAATTATTTTAATAATATGTATAGTGTTAAGTATTCATATATTAAAACAGTATGCAGGTATTAATAATTGTATTTTAAAAGAACTTTCACTGCCATTGAAAAGGACTCAGGGTATAGTGGTGAAAAAAAATAGGATTTAAAACAGTGTGAACTTACTATGTAAAAAAAAAAAGAGAGAAAAAGAATAAATACAAAAAAAGGAGTGGTGAGAAATACATTAGTCATTATCTATTTGAGGGGTTAAATGTAGTTTTTGTTTCTTCCAGTAATCTTTATTTTCTTATGTTTTTTGTGTTAAGAATCTATTAATTTTTATTATGAGTAAAGTGTTTGAAGCAGACACCTACTTTTCGTAAGTTAAAATTTTCTGAAAATAACCAGTGTCGTCTTTTTAACTATCATACAGGAATTTTTTTCTATCGTTGGTTAAAGTTATTTTACAAAAAATAATGTAATAGTTATTCAAAGATTGAATTAATAACTTTCCCATGGACCCTGCATATTTCTGTAAAATTTTGGACAAGTAAATAAATTTTAGTTAACCAAATACTTTACTCTAAAATCTTCACTACATTAAATTATGATTATTTTTTTTCTTTTAAAGTTGTATAAACCTAATGTGGAAATAGAGTCAAGTAATCCATTAAATATGTAATTGATTTTAATGTCAGTCTTTACAAAATCTTTTAAAATACTAATTGAACCTTGGTATTCTTTACCTTGTAATGTAAATCTTAAAAAAAAAAAAATTGACATTGCCAAACCCATGCTATTGTCAGCATCAATAATCCAGTTCACTGATATCTTTATAATCATGGATTCTTACAAAGTTCATACTTTTTAGTAAGTTCTCCTTGTTTCTATTAAAGCCACATTGAGCTTCTAATGATTGGGATTACAGTCATTCCAAAGTCATAGGATTCTTTTTTTTTTTTTTTTTTAAGATTTTGTTTTATTTATTTGACAGAGACAGCCAGCGAGAGAGGGAACACAAGCAGGGGGAGTGGGAGAGGAAGAAGCAGGCTCCTAGCACAGGAGCCTGATGTGGGGCTCGATCCCAGAACGCTGGGATCACGCCCTGAGCCAAAGGCAGACGCTTAACGACTGCGCCACCCAGGTGCCCCCAAAGTCATAGGATTCTTGACTGCTTTTGGTCAAAGTTCAGCTATTAAGGTAAACCACATTAGTTGCTCAATTCCTGGTTTTCATTTGTATTTAAAGGTGTCATATTGTAATATCTCTCAAGTATAGTATAGAAAATGAGAAGAGATGTAAAGAGAATGCATACATTAGAATAAAATTGCCCAAGGTTTCATACAGTGCTTTTCAAACCTAAGTTACCAGAAGGCTCTCTACTACATCATGTGTTGGTTAACGGAGTCTTGATTTAAAATAAAGGAATATATTATGATTTTAAATGAAAAAAAAAATCCCGCATTATTTAATTAATCTTCACAGTTTTATCAATAGATACTATTTATATTAATGAACATTNAGAGTCTTGATTTAAAATAAAGGAATATATTATGATTTTAAATGAAAAAAAATCCCGCATTATTTAATTAATCTTCACAGTTTTATCAATAGATACTATTTATATTAATGAACATTTGACAAAATTGAATATTCTTTTCAAAATTATAGGAAACTTATAGGTTTTAATTAATTATTTTGGAAAGTTATTTAGTGGGTTCTAAATATATATCTAAATTTAGATGGCATTTTAGATTTTTTTTGCCATGAATATATTTATCTTAACTGATAGTAAGCCTGCAGTAGGTAAACTTCCTCTCTGCTCTGAAATAAGTAAAGGTATATATTGAAGTCATCAGAGCAAATATTTCATGGTAGGTAACCACTGGAAGCTTCTGTAAGCCAAGGCCAAACAGTTCACAATGTCAAGGTGCTGCCACTGTTTCTAACTAGACTGTAAAGAAAGTGATGAAAAGCAGGAGTTGTTGATTCAGTGAATATATTCTAATAGATGGTTAGCTTTTTCTTGCTACACATTTTTCCTTACCAGTTTTTCTTTCTTATTTATTGTACTGTGTGCTTGACCTTAGTTTCTCTTTCCTCTTGAATTTTATAATCTACCATTTTTTTTCTTTTTTCTTTTCTTCTTTTATCCTTTTCCTCCACTGAAGAGTAGGCAAATTCTGACTTTGACTAATAGAACAAACAATCGGAATATCAAAAAAAACCCCAAATTACATAAAGTAATTATCAAAACAGTCATTCATTAATTTTTATCTGATATTACGTACTGGCTGAACAAACAATCGGAATATCAAAAAAAACCCCAAATTACATAAAGTAATTATCAAAACAGTCATTCATTAATTTTTATCTGATATTACGTACTGGCTGAACAGCATCTGCCAAACACTTTCCAGAATGCCAATGTAACAGATTTATTGAAACTTGCCATAGAATGATTGCTTTGAGGACAGTATTTTGGTCATAGTTAGCAGACGGACCTGTTTACCCATCGCAAATTTTAATGGACCCTGTCAAAAATCTAGATGTGCCCTAATTTGGGATCTGTATATGTTGCTGCTAAAACCATAGTGAATATTACAATGAAAGTATTAGGAAAACATGTTTTATTTTGATCTGTGGAACCCATCTCTATTTCCTAGGATCAAGGTACCCATTTTAAAATGACTGCTACTCAGCAACAAGCTAAATATCACCTTACTGCTTGGCTGTTACCCATTCCTTTTAACTCTCAAAGGAGTAATTTAATATAAAATTGCAGTAGTTGATTAAATTACAGTTGACTCTTGAACAACATGGGTTTGAACTGTGTGGGTCCACTTATATGTAGCTTTAAAAAAAAATCTACAGTACAGTACCATAAATGTATTTTCTCTTCCTTATTATATTCTTAGTAATAGTTTCTTTTCTCTAACTTACTTAATTATTTAAGAATATAGTATTTAATACATATAACATACAAAATATGTAATTGACTGCTTATGTTATCTGTAAGGCTATTTGTAGTTAAGTTTTGGGGGAGTTAAAAGTTATACACAGATTTTTAACCATGCAGGGGGTTGGCATTTCTAACACCCATGTTGTTCAAGGGTCAATCATATTTGTTTCAAAAACAGAGGGTGAAAAAAAAAAAAGAGAGCAAAAGGAGATTGGCTTTGATGAATGTTTGTTACATTGAATACAAAAAAGTAAGTAAAGAGGGCTCTCCTTTTAAAGGATTCCTAGGGTACAAAAATGGGAAGGTGATGTAAAGAATTATGCCAGAATGAAACTCTTTATTTTTCTCAACTGTATTAGTTATCTGTTGCTATGTAACTACCACAAAACTTAGTAGCTTAAATGAACACACATTCATCATCTCACAATGTCTATGGGCCAGCAATATGGCCAAAGTTTACTGCGTACTCTGCTGTAGGGTCTCTCATACCACTTCAATTAAAGTATGGGCTAAAGCTAGAGTCTCATCTGAAAGCTTGACTGGGGAAAGTTATGCTCATGTGATTTGATAGCAGAATTTAGTTTCTTGAGGGTTGTTGGATTGAAGGTCTCAGTTCTGTGCTGTTTGTTGCTTGGAGGTCAGCTTCAGTTCTTTGCCATATGACAGCAGTTCTGTGCAACATGGCAACTTCATCGAAGCATGCAGACCATGACAGCAATAGAGTATGCTAGCAATAGGAAGTCATAGTCTTTGGTAATCTAATCACAAAAGTGACAGCCCATAAATGGCCTGCATTTTATCAGTTAGAAGCAAATTATCAAAGTGTTAAAATGAGGAGGTGGGGATCTTTGGAAGTCATCTTAGAGGATGCCTACTACACTGGTTCACAAAAATGTTTTGTGTGCTGCTGGCATCTGTGTTTTCTTGTGTTATATTTTTAAGTTTCATCCAAAAATCCATGTTGGCACAAGGTATTATTTCTATATCTTTAAATCTTTTTGTAAGTATCTCTAAAAGAAACCTGAGTGTGGCTATGCTAAAATTTAGGAGGGCAGCTATAATTTGGTCCAAGATAGGAGAAGGAGAGCTTTGTTTTCTTATACCTCTTAAATTAAGACAATTCACTCCTGGGAATAGATGGCAGGGAAAGGACTGATGCAGTTATACCTTTGCCAGATTTATAAGTAAGTTTGTGCATTATATCAAGAGAAGGAGAGCATGAATTAATTTGTGGATAATTTCAGATAGGTGTAAGTGGTTACTGAAAGTAAGGGATTCAAAAAGTGAGAGATAACACTGGGAACAATGCTATTTATCTCTTCTATAAAGAACTTCTCAGAATAAGGGAATAACCTCTCTGGGTTGTTTCTCCTCAGTGATGGGCACTAGTAGGAAAAATGATCAGAATTGTTTTTTCTTGTAAATGCTATCAGACTGACACCCATTTATGAGCTTTAAATGATAATTGAACTGATAACTGGACTAATATTGGAACTGTCTGTATCATTTAGTGATCAGAATAAATGTCACTGGATTGCACTTCTCATTTGCTTCATGATTTATGAACCATACTTTACACATTAGCCAATTTCCAGAAAATCTGAAGGTTTACCTCTGAATATCACAAGCCAGTGACTATACAATAATGGGGCATCTGTACCATGGGACTGTGCTACAATATGGCACTGTGTTGAGGTGGTTACCTGTTTGATATAATGTTTTGCTGTAGTTTGCCTGGTCTACCAATGCTCACCATGTATCCTGCTGTCACTCCAAAAAGGACAATTGTGAAGATGCTCTGAAAAGAAGAATAAATACTTTTCCTGGGAAATTTTTCTAAGATTTATTTATTTGAGAGAGAGAGAGAGAGTGTGCACAAGTGGGGGAGGGGCAGAGGAAGAGAGAAAGAGAATCTCAAGCAGATTCCTTGCTGAGTTCAGAGTCTGATGCGCAGCTCGATCTCACAACCCTGAGATCATGATGTGCTCTGAAATCAAAGAGTCAGACACTTAACTGACTGAGCCACCCAGGTTCCCCTGGGAAATACAATTTTTATAGTTGTATGTTTAATGTATTACTGAGGCCAATCTGCGCTCATGTGTTTAGCATATGGCAGAAGCATGGAAGGAGGATGGATTACTATACATATGAAGCCTCAGTATCACTACATTGGTGAGACAGTGTGCCTGAGTGCAACATTGAGAGCAGTCATGTACCCTCATCCAAAAGTGATAATGTAAGTTGACCCTTGGATTGTGCAGAGGTTAGCAGCACTGATCCCCTGCACAGTCAAAAAACTTGTTTAACCTAAAGTTACGTATAACTTAAAGTTATAGCCTATTATTCCCTAAAAGCCTTACCAATAACATAACAGTTGATTAACACATATTTAGAATGTTATGTGTATTGCATACTGTATTATTACAATAAAGTAAGCCAGAGAAAAGAAAATGTTAGTAAGAAAATCATAAGGAAGGAAAGTACATTTACAGTACTGTACTGTATTTACTGAAAAAAAATTTCCATGTATAAATTTACTCCTGTATTTCAAACCTGTATTGTTCAAGGGTCAGCTGTACTATGTTAATGATTGTACTATGTTAATGATGACAGAATAGGATGTGTTCTAAGGACAGTGATTAGGTCACCAGGAAAGCAAGGCAGAGTAGCACTCTTAAGGGCACAGTTATTATAGTATAACACTGGAAAATGTGTTCTTCACTGTTCTTCCCTTATAGTTGGATCATAGAGTTAACTAGCCTGATGGGATAAACAGAGAAAACAGAACAGTCCTGTATGTACCATGTCATTCCAGAGCTCTTAAGGGATACTTAGAAACCAGTATTGCTAAAATTTTGG
>NC_048237.1:17498283-17687142 GCF_002007445.2 Ailuropoda melanoleuca
ATTTGTTTCATTTAGCATAAGACCGTCTAGGTCCATCCATGTTGTCACAAATGTTAAAATTTCATCATTTTTATGGCTGAATAATATTCAATATGTATATGTGTGTGTATCTGATATATATTTTGTATATATATGTATATATATATGTACATATATATATATACACACACAAATAAATAAAATACCAATCACACCTTCTTTATTCATGTATCTATTAACATAGGTTGCTTCACATCTTGGGTATTATAAATAATGCTGCAGTAAACACTGGGGGGCATATTTTTTTTCAAATTAGTGTTTTTGTTTTCTTTGAATAAATACTAAGTAGTGGAATTATTAGATCATATGGCATTTTTATTTTTAATTTGTTGAGGAATGTCCGTACTGTTTTCCACAGTAGCTGCACCAGTTTGCATTCCCAACTGTACAAGGGTTCCTTTTTTCTCTACATCCTCACCAACATTTGTTATTTCTTATGGTTTTGATTTTAGCCATTCTGACAGGTGTAAGATGATATCTCATGGTAGTTTTGATTTGCATTTCCTTGATGATTAGTGATGTGGAACATCTTTTCATGTGTCTGCTAGACATCCCTATGTCTTCTTTGGAAAATGTCTATTCAGATCCTCTGCCCATTGTAAAACTTTTTTTACTATTATTATTCCAAAAGAACCCATGTTCATTGAATAAAAAGAAAATTGTCCCTACAATACAAAGCAAAAGGCAGTTCTTCTCTGGAGTTTTGAGAAGCAAAGAGTTTAGTTTAAATTTAAATGTATCAATGTTCCAGTTGGCTCAAATTTGACTTCTATTGGAGTCTACTAGAACAGGATTTACTGATGATGGGTGATTCAGCACAGGACTGCTGTCAACCAGCCTTTCACTGTTCTATGGATATGCATGAGGAGACTGTTCAGGTCCCTCAGGTAGGAGCAGACATTTCCATTCTTACCTAAGATAATCATCGCTATTGCCTTGTTGATATTTATAAAAATAAATTTTATTATTCTTGATAGTGATGAAAAAGGGGCAAAATTTTTGTCACTTTGGATATTAGAGTTTTCTCACACTAAGCACTTACATTTTTGTATCCCTTAAAAAGAAAGAGGCCATACTGACTTGCTTAAGCTTCGGATAATATTAATATTTTACTTTCAAATACATCGGTGACAATTATGCATTTGTCAACTCAATCTTGTTAAAGAGAAATATTTTTACTTTTACTAAGGTTAAACTCATCAAGTTTAACTTCGATTTAAATAACTGAACCAGTGATAATTAAATTCTAAAGAAGAAATATGTTTCTGGAAAAGAATTCCTCTCTTGTAATATTTAGAGCTTAGTGGTAGTAAGATCTGTGGCAAGTTCATTATGTTGTGATAGATAGGAGCTGGACAAAGAATAATATAAGGGGCCCAAATCCCAGTCAGAAGTGAAGGCTTCTTTGGTTCATATATAAATTTAAATGATAATTTGAGACTGAGCTAGACCCCTGTCTTCTATCCATTTAAAAGGGAAGCAGACAAAATAAGAGGCCTTTTCACTACTAACTACATCCATTCTGAGGAAGAATGTCATGCGTTGAGACTCCCCTTTTTTTCAGACAGAGGATGAGTGATTAGTGTATTGGCCAGGTAGTGACGTTTTCAGTGGCTATGACAGTTAAACCAATTGAGTCAACACACAATTATTATCTAATACCCACTACAGGCAAACCTTAGATACTGTGAGTTTGGTTCCAGACCACCAAAATAAAGTGAATGTCACAACAGAGTGAGTCAAGTGAATTTTTTTGGTTTCCCAATGAATACATAAGTTATTGGTTAGTGGGTATTAAGGAGGGTACTTGTGATGAGCACTGGGTGTTGTATGTAAGCGAAGAATCACTCAATTCTACACCTGAAACTAATATTACACTGTATGTTAACTAACTGGAATTTAAATAAAAACTTGAAACTACAAAAAAAAGTTATGGTTATACTATACAGTAGTCTATTAAGTGTGCAATAGCATCATGTCTAAAAGATAATGTACATACATCAAATAAAAAGTACTTTATTGCTAAAAAACTGCTAACCATCTTCTGAGCTTCCAGGAAATTGTAATCTTTGCACTGGTGAAGGGTCTTGCTTCAGTGTTAATGGCTGCAGACTAATCAGGTTGGTGTTTACTGAAGGTTGGAGTGGTTGTGGCAATTTCCTAAAATAAAACTGAAATTTGCTGTATTGATTGACTCTTCCTTTCCACAAAAAATTTCTCTGTGGTATCCAATGCTTTTTGATAGCATTTTACCCATAGTAGATCTTTCAAAATTGGAGTCAGTCCTCCCAAACTCTGCTGCCATTTTATCAACTAATTTTATGTGATATTCTAAATCCTTTGTTGTCATTTCAATGATCTTCACCAGGAGTAGATTCCATCTAGAGAAACCACTTCTTTCTCATTCATAAGAAGCAACTCCTCATCCATTAAAGTTAGATCATTAGATTTAATCACATCTTCAGACTCCACTTCTAATTCTAGTTCTCTTGTTATTTCCATAAAATCTGCAGTTACTTCCGACATTAAAGTCTTGAACCCTTGAAAGTCATCTATCTGTGAGGGTTGGAGTCAACTTTTTGCAAGTTACTGTTAATGCTCTGNCCCACAACGCTGGGATCACGCCCTGAGCCGAAGGCAGACGCTTAACCGCTGTGCCACCCAGGCGCCCCCAGACTCCACTTCTAATTCTAGTTCTCTTGTTATTTCCATAAAATCTGCAGTTACTTCCAACATTAAAGTCTTGAACCCTTGAAAGTCATCTATCTGTGAGGGTTGGAATCAACTTTTTGCAAGTTACTGTTAATGCTCTGTTTTGACCCCTTCGTGTGAATCATGAATTCTCTTAATGGCATCTAGAATGGTGAATCCTTTCCAGAGGTTTTCAATTTACTTTGCTCAGATCCATCAGAGAAATCACTATCCATAGCAACTATGACCTTACAAAATGTATTTCTTAAATAATAAGACTTGAAAGTTAAAATTACCTTTGATCCATGTGCTACAGAATGGATGATTTGTTAGCAGGCATAAAAACAGCATTAATCTCATTGTACATCCCCAACAGAGCTAACCAGGTACATTGGGTAACCAGGGGCATTGTCAATTTTGAAAGGAATCTTTTTTTTTTTTTTCTGAGCAGTCTATCTCAACAGTGGGCTTACACTATTCAGTAAACCATGTTGCACCAAGAGATGCGGTATCTAGGCCTTGTTCCATTTACAGAGCACAGGCAGAGTAGATTTGGCATAATTCTTAAGGTCCCTAGGATGTTTGGCATGGTCAGTGAGCATTGTCTTCAAATTAAAGTAATCACTGCATTAGTCCCTACCAAGAGAGTCAGGCTGTTCTTTGAAGCTTTGAAACGAGGCATTGACTTATCCTCTCTACCTATGAAAGTCCTAAATGGCACCTTCTTCCAATATAAGGCTGTTTTATCTGCATTAAAAATCCGTTGCTTGGTGTAGCTACCTTCATTATCTTAGCTAGATCTTCTGGACAACTTGCTGCAGTTTCTACATCAGCACCTGCTGCTTCCCCTTTCACTTTTATGTCATGGAGATGGCTTCTTTCATTAAACCTTATGAACCAACCTCTGCTGGCTTAAGATTTTTCTTCTGCAGCTTCCTCATGTCTCCCACTCTTCACAGAACTGAAGAAAGTTAGGGCCTTGCTCTGGATTAGGCTTTGGCTTATAGAAATCTTACTTATGGCTGCTTTGATCTTCTCTCTAGAACACTAAAACTTTCTCCATATCAACAGTAAGGCTGTTTTGCTTTCTTATCATTTGTGTGTTCCTTGATGTAGCACCTGTTAATTTCCTTCAAGAACTTTTTCTTTGTATTCACAGCTTGGGTAACTGTTCGGCACAAGTGGCCTCGATTTTGGCCTATCTTGGCTTTCTACATGCCTTCCTCACCAAGCTTAATCACTTATAGCTTTTGATTTAAAGAGACACACACGCGACTCTCCCTTTCACTTCAACACTTAGCGGCGATTGTAGGGTTATTAATTGGCCTAATTTTAATATTGTTGTGTCTTAGGGAATAGGGAGGCCGGGGGAAAGGAAGAGAGACAGGGGAATAGCCAGTCTGTGGAGTAATCAGAACACACACATTTATTAAGTTTACCACTTTACATGGCCATACATAATTCATGGCTCCCCAAAACAATTATTATTATTATATCAAAGATCACTGATCACAGATCACCATAACAAATAAAATAATAATGGAAAGTTTGAAATATTGTAAGAATTACCAAAATTGTCACAGAGACACAAAGTGAGCAAGTGCTGTTGGAAAAAAAGGTGTAAATAGACTTGCTCAATGCAGGATTGCCACAGACCTTCAGTTTGTAAAAAACACAGTATCTGCAAAGTGTAATAAAGCAAAATCCAGTAAAATGAGATGTGCCTGTGCATTCCTGTTAATGTGGTGGGTACTGGGTCTACAGTGTTTGCAAAATCAGGCATTGTCCTGACCCTCATAAACCTTTACAGGAGAGGGTAAGATAAATAATAACAGAAAACCATACAAATGAATGTAAAATTAAAACAGAAATAATTGCTATGAATATAGTTTCTCAATTAAAAAAAAATTTGTTAACAGGGACCCTATAATCTGGAGATTCAACGTTTATTTCTAAGGGCATTATTTCTGTAGTGACTTTGGAAGAATATTATAGGTGCTGACTGCAAGAGGGAGGTGGGTTTGGGTAGAGCTCAAGGCAGAGGGAGCAGGTTGTACAAATCCCCCAAAGAAGGCTTGTAGAGTAGGAATGTAGAGCTCCAAAATCAATGATGACAGTCATGTAGGATGAAACTAGGGAAGTAACCATGTGCAAACTAGTAAGATTTTATAGTTTTGAAGATTTTTTGTAATCCTAAATAGTAATAGGAATCTATTAGAGGGTTTTAAGCCAGAGTAATTTATTATGAATATGAATATTTGATATGAATTTTGGAAAGTTCATTTAATTTGCACTATTGAGAGTAATTTGGAACCAGATGGGTGGTGCAAAATCAACAAGGCCACTATTACAGTAGTACAGGTGAGAGATGGTGGTAGCTTTCACTGGAGGGACTACATTTAAACACATAGAAGCCTTTTTTTGTTGTCTGGTTGTTAAAGAATGCTGAATTTTCCTGAAACATGTAGGTATTCCAAGGAGAATTTAAATAAGCTTGTATAATGCAAGCCATTTCTACCAGTGACTATTCTTCCAGATAATGTCTGCAATTTAATTTTATTACATGCTTTCTCTAAATTATAGAATTTACCTACTGTAGAGCAACTTCAGTTTCTTAAGTGTGTTTTGTAATTTAATTATCTCAAAAACTCTATGTTGTAACTATTATTATTCTTTTTTATTTTACAAGTGAGGAAGTTAAGTAATTAGCCAAAGATTGCTCAGCTAGGAAGTTTCAGGGTAGATAATGTAAATTTAAGTAGTATGAAACTCAGCCGTGGTTTCACCACCATGTCAAATATAATAAGTAGGTATTCACAAATATTATACCAAAGGGGCAAAGAAAATGTAGCTTTTTTATTTACTGTAAGTGATCTGATTTTTCTCATATGCGTCCATCTGCTGTCTATGAGCATAGGGGGGTCGTTGAGCTGAAAAAGGAGTGTTGGAAGAGTTTCCAATTCTTGGTGCTTGACCAAGATGGCATTAACATTCTCCTCAGCTTGACTAAACCTCAGACAGGTTTCTTCCTGACTAAAGGCCCTCTACCTCTCTTTATGTAGAATTTACTCAACATTTTCTTTAGAAGATTTGCAATTGTAAATATTTTCTGTCCCCTTTAACTGTATATAAATATTCTCCCAGCCTCTTGTCAGTTTTGCCACAGAAATTGTCTTTCTCAAGGACCTGGAAATCATCTCTTTGAAATGTAAACATTGAAGGAGATAACACTCCAGTCTCCAGTCTCTGTGGGAGGTAGGAACATAACCTCAGTGGGGGCAAATCAGGAAACACTGCCAGCCTAATTACAGAGAAAAATATTTGCAAACTCAGGAATAATGTTATGTGTTGGACACTCCAGCTTTCCCCAGAAGTCTTCCAGTATTCTTCCACAAGCTCACCCCAGAGCTTGAAACCCTCTCCCTTTTTGTTTTGGCAAAGGTGAGTTCAGTCTGTCTCTGCCATGGTAGCAGTCTTAAATAAAATCTTCCTTGTTTAACTTTGGTGCAATGTTTGCTTTGACATGCTGAATACTTATTAGATACTTTTTTTTTTTTTGGTCCCCTTAGTTACTACAAATGATATTTTGCCCACATATTTTTTTTGTCACTACCTAGTATGGACACCATTTTTCCAACTTTCATAAGTTTCCTCACTGCCCTATGCCTAGCTCCACGGCTATGCCACGTATTTCAGGGACTCCCCCCTCCTTTGGCAGGATCCCATTTCTAGTACCAATTTTTGTATCAGTCAGCTACATCATCATAATGCCACATGACAAACTACTCCCCAATTCAGTGGTATATACATATAATTTCTTATTTTTCCCATTTTAGTTTTTCAGGTCAGCTGGTAAGGCTCAGTTTTTGACTGTGGGTCTGAAACTGAGCTGTTGTAGCTCTGCTTCAGGATATAGTTTGGCTAGACTTGGCTGTAATTTCTGGATCTGCTCCATGTGCCTCAATCTGTGTCCAGTCTGATTGGCCAGCAATTACACAAGATATGTTTTACTCTTGATACTGCCAGAAGCATACAAAAGACCAAGACACCTTCCAAGTCCCTTCTTACATTACATCCACTAACATCATATCAGCCAAAATAAGTTACAGCCAAACCTGAAATTAAGGGTGGGGAAGTATACTCTGCCTACCATGAAGCCATGGAAAGCGTGCAAATATATGCAACTCTTTCAAGGGCCATAATATTTTTCCTAGATAATTGCATTAGTATCCGTACTGCCAGAGTCCATTGTCCAAAGCTGCCGAAACACGTCTGGAGGAAACAGTAATAGGTTGATTTAGTTTTTAATTTGTTGCAGCAAAGCAGAGCTGAAGGATTGTTGGCATCTCGGAAAAAGGGAAGGTGGAAGGTTAGAAAATACTCAGTAAAGGATTGGGGCCTGTGCCGAGTGATTGTGAGGGGAGTCATGGAAATGAGAGATGGTTTTGGAGTGGGTGATGATTAAAGAAAGGAGCAATTGAAAGATAACATATCTGGGTGGCTTTTAATGTAACAGGTGAGTACAACAGGGTTAGAGTTTTCATTGAGGTAAGCCATGTTACCTGGAAGAAGAGGGTGTTTAGTTGTCTTAATAGTTGCAGTGACTTTTATGTCACGGCTTCTGAAAGGTTTCTGCTCCTGTAAGGTAGGTTTGAAGAGATTCAGAAAGCAAGTAGGGTTTTCTGTCTGTATGCTACCAAGGAGGATGCTTGCTCTTTCAGGTCTTCTCCCCTGCCTCCATCCTTTCCTCTGAGCACCAGGTGGAGACTCACAGAAAGTTGGTGAGTAGGTGATCTCACTTTGTGTCTGGGACTTCAGGGGACTCTTAACTGTTACCCCAGGCCACATTACCCCTTTAAAAGTCCATTAAATTTTTTCTCATTTTCATACCGGGGTTTATGGCTGCCACCTCCTTCTCCCATGCTTTGCTAAAACAATTTCTCCTAGGAAGGGCTTAGTTAACCCTTTGGAATTCAGTTCACCTGGTTGCCTTGAAACTCTGATAAACTCAAAAATATTTACGATTTTGGAGATTGCATAGATTTTTCTCATTGTAGGAGTATGTACGTTCTCTTGTGACTTCTGTATCTTAAACCTCTAATCTGTAAGGTTTTATTTTTAGTAAAACAAATGTAATAGCATCTGATATATTAATTACCATCATCAAATGAATTAGTTATTATTTTCTCTTTTAAAAATGAGAAAGCCAAGTCTCAGAAAGGTTAAGTAACCTGCCTTGGGTCAGGCCACTAACATTTGATATAGCTAGAATGCAAATCTTGCTGCAATGTCCTGGTAAGTAGCACTATACTGTGCTGACCCCAAATTATTTTTCCAGGCCCTGCCTCCTCCTTTCATAAGTACCAGTCTAATCTTTTGTGCATATAAATTGCATTCCCATGCCCTTCTCCGTATTGTTCTTTCTGCCATAGAATAGTATATAAGTTTTAAAAATTTAACTTATACTAAACATGTGTTTATATTTTCATTCTTTTTCTTATAGAGAGTCCTCCAAATTGGCTAAGTACCAGGCTTCACAAAATTTGACCCACCTGTGTCAGTGGGTGCTAATTGTACACTAACCTGAATTTTAAATTGATAATACTCACATAATTCCTGTTACATAACCATAGAGAATTATAGTCAGTAGCACATGCATACATGAAATAAGTTACTAGTTAGGAGGAGTAATGATAAAATTTTTTTAAGTATTTATTTTAGAAGAGAAGTTCTTTCCATTTTAAAGGGCACAGTAATTTACACCCAAAAAGTGGAATCACTGAAGCACAAAACCACTTTGACATCAAAATATGTCTTGAATTTTGTCTTAACTATGATTGAATTGTGTTTTAAATGATGGATCTTTTAATATTTTTGGTCAAATTTACTCAATGGAGCAGTCACAGCCTAGTTAAAAAAATGTCAAGTGTGGCACTATAGATGTTATGAGAATATTTTGTAAAGGAGGAATTGAAGTAAAGTGATCTATTTTGGATCTCCCTTTCAGCTAGGTAATGCATTGCTACCTCCTCTTCTGTGTGTCTGTCCTGTGTGTCTTCCAGAAGGACAGTCCTGTCTCTTTATAATAGAGATGCTTTCTCTAAATGAGAAATAGCATCAAAAAGAAGTAAGAGGTTTGTGTGATCCCTACCAATGACTGCTTCATTCTATGTGTTTAATGATGCCTGTAGGAAAGCTTACTTACTCTGACAAGATATTTCCATCAGCATCCTTGAGTTGAGCCGAATAAAAATGATGTGAAGATCATGCCTGCTTTTCATTTGGATGAAGATCATGGCCTTAAGTGTTTGCTTTTTATGTGGCATTTAAAAAATACATATTTCCATGTTAGAATTTTTAGCAGTTAGTGTATACCTGGAAAGGTAGTAAAAAGAATTTCTTCACAACCACAAGTTAAATGTAATCTATCAGTAGACACTGTTTTGTCTCAAGTTCACATTTTTATGATTTCCACAGGTTGATGTATCAATAGCATTACATTGCTAGAAATACCTAAAATGTCTGTATAAAATGGTAAAGACATTGTGCTTTTCATGGATTTGCTGACTTAAGAGTTTGAGACAAGAAATGTTTAGATGAGGAACTTAACCATAACAATATCAACATCATTTCATTATCAAGAATGTTGCCCTTAATGTCCAAAGTATATCATCTTTATTGTCAAAATGGTAATAATAGCAATCTATTCAGGATGATTCATGACAGAATTGGATACATCCATAAATAGATTAACAAGTTTATTTTAAGGATCTAGGCAAAACAACTTGCAAAAGTTAAAAAATTTTAATGTTAATTAAATTTTAATTTAATTTTTAATTAATTAAATTTTTAATTTTTATTTTAATAAAATAAAAATTTTAATGATCTTAAATTAGTTTTTAAAAATTTAAAATTATTTTAAGAATTAATAACTTTAAATTTTTTTAAAAAAATAAATTTTAATTTAAAATTTTTAATTTTAATTAAATTTAATTTAACTTTTAATTAATAAATACTATAAATGTGGAGATATACTGTTCCTCTACAAATTTTCATTTACTAATTATAGCATCAGTTGATGATTATTGCTAGAATGAGTATTGTCTTAATTATTTCTGTTACTTGACAATTGGTGATTATCTAATTCCACCATTACTTCTCCATATATTTAGTTTGTATTTTATTTTAGGAAATAACTTTTCCTATTTATTTATTTATTTATTTATTTATTTATTTATATTGTCATGGATTCATGGATTCCTCATTAGATTTTAATTCATTACTAACATTATGTTGGAACATTTATGTAAAGAACATTGTCTTAATGGTTGCTACAAATTTGGACAACAGGAGTCTTATTTCATTTTATCATATCCTTGTTCTTCTATGAATACTGTCTTACTTTCTGGCAAAATATGTTGTGCCAGGCTCCCAACGTTTAGGTTCTCTGAGGATACTTGGTTCACTTAAGTAGGGCATAATATTTAGGTACCAATTCTGGACACTAGATATGCCAATTCCTGAGTGTCATTATATAGCATAATTCAGATAATAGAACTGGGAAAATATTTTTTATAAAAAAAGTGCAAGTTCATACTGATAGTGCACATTGAATCCAGCACCACATGTTTTTTTCTCTTCTTTCCACATTTCACATTTACATCACCCATCTCCCACAATGAAAACTGTGTCCTGAACATAATATATTTACTCATTTGCCTATAGTTCACTTCTTGCATCACATAAATTCCTATTTGCTTTTCCATTACATTTAGCTCCCATGTTAAAACAGGATGCCTCTATATTAATGGAAACAGGATGCTCACTTCCTATCAAGGGCGGGGGTGAAAGTACAAGTAATTATCTACAAAGTGTTACTCAGCCTTAATTTATGAAAAAACTAAACAGATTTGGTAGCTGTAGTCATATCCCTGCAGCTGGTCCCAAAGCCGTAAGTGATATTTGTCACCTTATTCCTCACTACTTTCTAGTTTTTCTCATTCTTGATCTGAAGTTTGATTGGCTTTAGCTGCTTGTTGGATACAGAGACACAACTTTATCTCTGAATGACCTTAAGCCTTAGATTCCTTACCCTTATTAAGCAACAATTCTTGAAATTGCCCATTTGCCATTATTACTGTGCATGGAAATGCCAAGAGCCACATCCACTGATCCGAGTTCAAGAGTAGGCCTGTTTGTTTGTCAGTACGTAATCTCTTTTCAATCAGCCGGGATAGAGTGTCCAATTTATCCATTAGATAGTCTCAACTTCAAGTTTAGTGGAATTTTCAGTTAGCCTTTGAAAGAACATTGTATTTTATGGAAATCATCAACTCAGTCTTGTAGAGTCTAAGGTGTGGGAATGTAAAACAAATTCAAGAAGTATTTCAGTTAGAGTTACAGTGTGGCAGCCAGGACCACCTATCTTTCCTGGTTCCATCACCTATATATTCCAGTGCCAGATAATAGCAATTATTTGGTGAATATACTGTGTCTTAGAGGACAGTGTCCCAAACCTGAGGGGAGTTATCCCTGAGTCAGCATCTTTGCCAAGCCTTTATCAGGCCATTGTATTATGACTCACTGCTTTTAGATATTGTATATAGGGCTATGTATATGGTGTATGGTAAGATTATATGATAGCATTGTCAAAATCCCATTGTCCCCACTCTTCTTTGATATGAGTCAATATCATGTGGAATTCCATGCTGATAGATTTAGTCATTTTGTAAGTGATGAGAAGATAATGCTGTAGGAAGCCTGTGGGCAAGGAAGGTAAACACAGATCCAAAGGAGGTATCTATTCCAGTAAGGATGGATCAATGGCCCTAACAGGGCTCCATTATAGTCTCCATGTCATTTAATGGCTGACTTGCCTCCTTGAGCAACATTTCCATAAAGAAGTCTCAGTATGCTCTCTGCAGACTGGACATTCATAGTGACAGTAATTAGACAGTTATTAAAGATAAATACAGACAGTCCCCAACTTATGATGGTTCAGTTTGCATTTTTTTTTTATTTTAGGATGGTGTGAAAGTAATACTCATTTAGTAGAAACTGCATTTCAAATTTTGAAATATGATGATTTCCATTTCCTGGGCTTGTAATGTGCAGTGTGATACTGTCTCGTGGGCAGTGGCAGTGCGGTGCCGCTCCCAGTCAGCCACACGATCATGAGGGTAAACAACAATACATTTACAACCATTCTCTACCTATCCAGCCATTCTGTTTTTCACTTTCAATAGAGTATTCAATAATTTACATGAGATAGTCAACACTTTATTATAAAATAGGCTTTGTATTAGATGAATATGCCCAACTGTTAGCTAATGTGAGTGTTCTGAGCATGTTTAAGTTGAGCTGGACTAAGCTATGATGTTTGGTAGGCTAGGTTTATGTAATGCATTTTTTTACTTAGGGTATTTTCAATTTGTAAAGGGTTTTGTGAGATGTAACCGCATCATTACCTGAGGAAGATCTGTGGTTCGTAGTTTTAGTTCCACATGTAGTCTTATTGTTGTGCGTTTTGGCAACAGCAGAAAACTACAGAAAGAGGCTTCCTTACATCCAAAGGATGAAAGATGTGTACTTGAACTTTGAGAACTTATGTTAGTTTCTTGTGGTTGCTATAGTAAATTACCACAAATGTGGCCGCTTAAAATGATGTAAATTTATTCTGTCATTATTCTGAAGGGTAACATCCTTCCTTGCCTCTTCTAGCTTCTGGTGGCTGTTGTCATTCCTTGGCTTCCTTGGCTTGTGGACATATCACTCAACTCTTTGCATTGCTACCTCCTCTTCTGTGTGTCTGTCCTGTGTGTCTTCCAGAAGGACAGCTGCCATTGTCCATTGCATCATCCACAATAATATCATCTCAACACTCTTTTTTTCTTTTTTTAAGTGGGCTCTATACCCATCATGGAGCTCAATGCAGGGCTTGAACTCACAACCCTGAGGTCAAGACCTGAGCTAAGATCAGGAGTTGGATGTTTAACCAACTAAGCCACCCAGGCACCCCTCATCTCAACATTCTTAATTTATTTCCATCTGTGAATAATCTTTTTCCAAATGAGATAACATTTACAGATTCTAGGGATTTGGCCTGGACCTATCTTGAGGACCACCATTCAAGCCGCTATACCTGGCAAGTGTGAAACGTTCCTGGATGAAAGTATTAATATCACCCACATGTAATTCATCTTTTAAAACCTAAATTAATTGCATAATAACATCATTTCAGTGAGGACATTTAAAAAAATCAACAACAAAAACACGGACAATGTTGCATCCTCATTATTACATAATCTAAGATGTTTTATTCTGAGATTTGCCATATTTGATACATAGTACAAAATGAAAGACAACCTAAGTTCTAGTTAATGCTGCCTATAGGAACCTTTCCATGCCCTGCATCAGAAGTGCAGTGTGGGTAACTGGTGGAAACAGGAAGATGCCCTTGGGTGGGAATGGCTCCTATCCACACAGGCCTAGAGGGCCTAGATTCATGACAGGTGTGTGGGAGTGAACTGTGTATGCATGTGCCTCATGTCTGAACATCCAGGGATGTCCTGGGATGGGTTTACGTGTCCGGGCCTAGTATGGACAGGCTCCTGGGCCACAGGTGGGAACTTCTGGGGGATGCACGGTGCTGCTCAGCTCCAGCCTGCTGGAGAACAGAGATGCCAAACTATCATATTTTGAATTCACTAAGGATTTATTTCCCTTATTTGGAAATAGTACTATTTTACAAACAAAAATTAGTAATACCAAACTTCAGTATAATTTATAGTATAATGGCACAATCACTACAAGATTAATAGGGAAATATTTACAGCTACAATATCACAAACAAATATTTCATGCCTTTAATTAAATATTTAAATCTAATTTATTTATAATTTTCACCAAGTAATGTTATGTGCTGGTTCTCAATTGTAATTATTATTAGATGTAACTCACTATCAACATTAAATCATAATGTAATTTTGTAACCTGCCTTAGACTAGAACATATTACATTTTGTCCATTCATTAACAGATATTTAGTCATGTTCCTAACATATTGATGGAAAATTTGCATTTTAAAATGATTACCTTTGAAATAGTCCTAGGGGTAAATATCAACATTTCAACATTTCCGAGTTATAAAAATTCCTCAACCAATAATTAATTGCATCCTCACAGTCCTGAGAAGAAAAAAAAAAAAACAAAACTCAGCAGTTTTCCAATTGGGCCATTCAGATGTGTGGATTTTTAGGAAAGAATAAATAGTCTCCATACAATTTTAGTTTTTTTTCCAAAAAGTCACAGTTGAAGATGCAAAGAACATGAAAACTGGAAAGAAGGCAAATATTCAGAGCCTTTCAGAAGTTTTTTATTTGTTTTGTTTGTTTTTATGAGGTAGTATGATGTTTCATAAAAAGGATAGAGCCAGGGAAATTGCAAGGTGGAGCTGAGCAGATTTGTCAAAGATGTTGCGGAAGCTTTCTGTTTTTTAAGTCCGATTCTCTTATATAATAAGTGTGCTACGGTTGTTAGTAGCACAGACTTTGGTCTCATAATCTTAGGTTCAAATACCAACTTCACAACAGGCTAGCTTTGTGCCTTGAACAAGTTAATTAACTTTTCTAAATTTCAGCTTCCTAATTTGTGAAAATGGGACTGCTGTAAAGATTAGCTAAGGGACTGCATGTAACTTGTATATGGTGTACCGTATACATACATATGGTGTTGACCAGGTACATAGAAACCATTCAAGAAATGGTTAAAATACAGCTAAATACAGTATTACTATTATTCATGTTATTGTTGGCTTGATATTTCACCTCTTCCAGGTCTTTGCTCGGTTGCCATTTCTGTGAGAAAATTTTGATCTCCTTGTCAATATGCATGAGCCCTGCCCTTTCCAATTCTTTTCCCTGGCCTATTTTACCTGAGATCATTTATTATCATCAGAGGTACTCTATTTCATTACTTAATAATTAACTAATTAATTAATGTCCTGTAGCTGTCCCTGTATTAAAATTTAAGTTCCTTGAGAAAGGCATTTTACTGCTTTGTTAACTATGCTTTTCCTAGTGACCACATTCTAAATCTTAGAACAACGCTTGGCGTAGAGTGTATGCATAATAGTTGTGAATGAATCAATATTATTAAACTGTTGTGAACTTCAGCTTATAAGAACAGTTTTAGAGTTCAAGAGAAGACTCATCTCACATCTAAAAGTTAAATCTTATCATTCATCTAAGTAGCTTATCCAAAATTAAAATACAATTTAGTAGTGGACTATGGCCTATTCCTCTGATTCACAGCAATCATTTGCTTACTTAATAATCATGATCTTTGAGGCACCTGGGTGGCTCAGTTGGTTAAAGTTCTGACTTCATCTCAGGTCATGTTCTCAGGGTCCTGGGATCGAGCCCCAATTCAGGCTCGCCGGCTCGGTGGGGAGTCTGCTTCTCCCTCTCCCTCTGTTCTTCTCTCTCTCTCTCTCTCTCTCTCTCTATCATAAATAAATAATCTAAAAAAAAACAAAAACAAAATAATCACGATCTTTTATACTTAAGCTGTGTTGGGGAGTAGTACATGAGTACTCCTATAATTGATGTCTCACATATTGAAGATATTTTAATTCTTACATTAAAGTTAAAAGAAAGATATCATTTCTTCACTTCTAAATCATTTTAGAGATTCATAATTTATGTGGTGCCTCTCTCCTCGCCTCCAGTTTTTTCCCTAACTATCAAGTTGGGACAATTGTTCAATTTTACAGGCTATCAGCCTTCATTGTTCAAAGAGCTATCACCATTTAATCACAGAACCTGCTATTATATGTCTTCCCTCAAATTCTCATAGCTTAGAATAAATAACCTGACCCTAACGATTGCCAAATAAGACATTGCTTTCTATTGTGCTGTAACATCTTTTGCCTTTGAAACATCCTCCAAAATAAACTCTCATAGATGGAGAATTTAACTTTCCATTACTACTGTACAGGGTCATACATAAACATGATCATTGATGATGGCTTTATGAGTACTTAGGAAATCTTACTCCTTTATTAAATAAATCTCTGCCTAAAATGGGACAGAGAGTTTCTAGGTCGGCCAATGAAGCTGTTCAGATTGTGCCAAATTTGCTTCTTGGTGACAAGACATTTGAAGAAATGTTTTCCTTTCAAAAGCAAAGAAAAGAGAGAATCATCAATTAAAAAGAGAAACTACTATTTACAGAGTGTGTAGTGAAAGTGGTAGTCACTCTACATGCACCATTTCTGAAAGGTAATACCTTTCCATTTCTTCACTGGAGGAAATATAGCTCAGGATGTACAGTTGACCCTTAAACAATGTGTAGATTAGGGACACCAGCCCCAGTGCAGTCAAAAATCCATGTGTGGGGCACATATGTGGCTCAGTCAGTTGAGTGTCTGATGGTTGGTTTCCGCTCAGATCATGATCTCTGGGTCGTGAAATCAAGCCCTGCATGGGGCTTCACACTCAGTGGGGAATCTGCTTGGGATTCTCTCTCTCTCTTTCCCTCTGCCCCTCCTCCTATGCACATGCTCACTCTCTCTCACTCTCTCTCTCTCAAAATAAATAAATAAAATCTTTTTAAAAAATCCATATGTAACTTTTGACTTCCCAAAATCTTAACTTCTAATAGTCTGTTGACTGGAAGCCTTACTGACAACATGAACAGTTGATTAACACTTATTTTGGATATTATATGTATCACATACTGTTTTCTTAACAACAGAATAAACTAGAGAAAAGAAAATATTATTAAGAAAGTCGTAAGGAAGAGAAAATACATTTACAGTACTGTGTAGCATTTATAAAAATATATCTGCATATAAGTGGGCCTGCACAGTTCAAACCCATGTTGTTCAAGTCTCATCTCTATAAATAACTTGGAAAAGGGTTCAAATGGATGACCATTCATATCTTCTTAATGCAAAATCAAAATCAATTTTATTTCAAATATGTTATATTGTCACTTCACCAGGGCAAGTCATAGTAGAAATAATCATATACAAAGTATTACTGCTATTAAAACTCCACCTTACCTCCCACCCACCCTCTTTTTACTGGATAATGGGGAAAAAAAATACAGGATGCTTGATTGATTATTTGGTTTACCTTTTGTGTCTACTGGTATTATGAGACTAGGAAATACTATATCTCTAGCACAACTCAAATCAATAAACTTCTACAAAGATTTATGGAATTTGCAACATGAACAGTATTCCCCTCAACTTATGTCTTCCCAATGATCATAGAAATCCACATTTAATGTGAATGGCATGGAATCATTATCACAAGTATAGAAATCCTCGAAGATAATTCAGAAGTATTTTTCCTTGACAGTTGTCTGATAATCCTAATTTGTCCTTGCACATATTTGTATATATTTTATTAAATTATATGCAGTACATTTTATCTGTTACACACTAATGCATTATATCTTAAATGAATACAAATAAAATTAGCATAAGACATATCCCCAAGTGCTGAAGAAAAATAAAATACCTAGTTATTCTGGAAATTAGGACCAACTAATTTTGCTTAGATAAACGTGTTCCCATACCAGCATTTATAAATACATTAAACACCAAAACTGTATAAAAACCTAAAAATTGGAAAGAGGAAAATCACACCTCCACTTTTTCTGGAATTCTAAGATATAAGCAAAGGCAGATGATGAACTATCTGATATTTCAGTTCTTGGATGTGAAAATGTGGGGTATTGAGAATTCTGTGAAGAGTGAATTCCTCAGTAATATTAGGAAATATGCTAAGGAAGAATGAATATAAATATATGCTTTTTAATATTTCAATGCAATTTTATTTCTATACCCTAATACTCAACAAAAAGAACTCTGAACACAGCACTATGAATTTTTCAAAGTGGCTATGTCTCTGTATCAGAAATCCAACAGAGAAATAGAACCAGTAGGATCCCCCCAACTTTCATTCTCCCCCTCTCTCTCACCTCTCTCCTTCACCCTCTCTCTTTCCTCTCTCCCTCCACCGCCCATAAATAGATATGTGTGTGTATGTGTATCTTTTTATATATATATATATATATAGATAAATATAGATATATATAGATAGGTATCTGTGAATCTTTATATATATGTGTGTGTGTGTGTGTGTGTGTGTGTGTGTGTGTATAAATTTGTAGGCTGAAACCTCTCAAGCAGGAGCTGATTTTAAGTTGACACATAAAATTGATGACGATATTCACCCCTTCCTAATTTGTCACCAATACATATATTTTCCTTAATTCACACCCAATCAACACAGAAAGACAATAACAAAGTCATACTTCTACTGAACATGATACAAATGTCCCACATAGAACCAATAATATGCTTAACTTTTCCCCAGAAATTAATTCAAAATCATTGGATGATATTCACTCTTCTTAATATTTTTTATTCAAGTATAGTTAACATACAGTGCTCTATTAGTTTTTAATGAACAATATGATTGAACAATTCTATTCATTACTCAGTGCTCATCACGATAAGCGTATTCTTAATACCTTTCACCTATTTCACCCATCCCCCACACACCTCCCCTCTGGTAACCCTCTGTTTGTTCTGTATATTTAAGATCCTCAAAATACTAAAAATAGAATTACTATATGATTCAGTAATTCCACTACTATTTATCAAAAGAAAATGAAAACACTAATTGAAAAAGATATATGCATCCCTCTGTTTATTGCAGCATTATTTACAATAGCCAAAATATGAAAGCAACCTAAGTGTCCATTCATAAATGAATGGATAAAAAAGTTATGGTATATTTATAAAATGGAATATTACTCAGCTATAAAAAAACCTTCCTTTTTTTTTAAATGTTTTTTTATTACATTATGTTAGTCACCATACAGTACATCCCCGGTTACCGATGTAAATTTCGATGATTCATTAGTTGCGTATAACACCCAGTGCACCATGCAATACGTCCCCTCCTTACTACCCATCACTGGTCTATCCCTTTCCCCCACCCCGTCCCCTCTGAGACCCTGACTCTGTTTCTCATAGTCCGTTGTCTCTCATGTTTCATTTCCCCTCCTGGTTACCCCACCCCTTTCTTTATCCCTTTCTTCCCCTACCGATCTTCCTAGTTCTTATGTTCCATAGATGAGAGAAATCATTTGATAATTGTCTTTCTCTGCTTACTTATTTCAATTAACATTATCTCCTCCAGTGCCATCCAAGTTGCAGCAAATGTTGAGAACTCGTTCTTTCTGATAGCTGAGTAATATTCCATTGTATATATGGACCACAGCTTCTTAATCCAGTCATCTGTTGAAGGGCATCTCGGCTCCTTCCATGATTTGGCTATTGTGGACAATGCAGCTATGAACATTGGGGTGCATATGGCCCTTCTCTTTACTACGTCTGTATCTTTGGGGTAAACACCCAGTAGTGCGATGGCTGGGTCATAGAGTAGCTCAATTTTTAACTTTTTAAGGGACCTCCACACTGTTTTTCAGAGTGGCTGTACCAATTTGCATTCCCACCAACAATGTAGGAGGGATCCCCTTTCTCCACATCCTCTCCAACAATTGTTGTTTCTTGCCTTGTCTATCTTTGCCATTCTAACTGGCGTAAGGTGGTATCTCAGTGTGGTTTTGATTTGAATTTCCCTGATGGCTAATGATTTTGAACATTTTTTCATGTGTCTGTTAGCCATTTGTATGTCTTCATTGGAAAAGTGTCTGTTCATATCTTCTGCCCATTTTATGATTTGTTTATTTGTTTCTCGTGTATTGAGTTTGAGAAGTTCTTTGTAGATCTTGGATACCAGTCCTTTATCTGTGGTGTCCTTTGCAAATATATTCTCCCATTCCGTGGGCTGTCTCTTAGTTTTTTTGACTGTTTCCTTGGCTGTGCAGAAGCTCTTTATCCTGATAAAGTCCCATAAGTTCATTTTTTCTTTTGTTTCTCTTGCCTTTGGAGATGTGTCATGAAAAAGGTTGCCTTGGCCGATGTCGTAGTGCTTGGTGCCTATGTTCTCCTCTAGGATTTTGATGGATTCCTGTCTCACATCGAGGTCTTTCATCCATTTGGAGTTTATTTTTGTGTATGGTGTGAGAGAGTGGTCAAGTTTCATTCTTTTGCATGTAGCTGTCCAATTTTCCCAGCACCATTTATTGAAGAGACTGTCTTTTTTCCACCGGATGTTTTTTCCTGCTTTATCAAAGATTAGTTGCCCAAAGAGCCGAGGGTCCATTTCTGGGTTCTCTATTCTGTTCCATTGGTCGATGTGTCTGTTTTTGTGCCAGTACCATGCTCTCTTTGTGATCACAGCTTTCTAGTACAGCTCAAAGTCTGGCATTGTGATGCCCCCAGCTTTGTTTTTCCTTTTCAACAGATCCTTGGCGATTTGGGGCCTTTTCTGGTTCCATACAAATTTAAGGACTATTTGTTCCAGTTCTTTGAAAAATGTCCTCGGTATTTTGATCGGGATAGCATTGAAAGTGTAGATTGCTCTGGGTAGTATGGACATTTTAACTATGTTAATTCTTCCAATCCATGAGCATGGAATATTTTTCCATCTTTTTATGTCTTCCTCAATATCTTTCAAAAGTGATCTATAGTTTCTAGGATATAGGTCCTTTACGTCTCTGGTTAAGTTAATTCCAAGGTAACGTATGGTTTTTGGTGTTATTGTAAATGGGATGGATTCCCTAATTTCTCTTTCTTCAGTCTCGTTATTCGTGTATAGAAATGCAACTGATTTCTGGGCATTGATTTTGTATCCTGCCACACTACTGAATTGCTCTATAACTTCTAATAGTTTGGGAGTGGATTCTTTTGGGTTTTCCATATAAAGTGTCATGTCATCTGCAAAGAGAGACAGTTTGACTTCTTCTTTGCCGATTTGGATACCTTTGATCCCTTTTTGTCTTCTGATTGCTGTTGCAAGGACTTCTAGTACTATGTTGAATAATAGTGGCGAGAGTGGGCATCCTTGTCGTGTTCCTGATCTTAAGGGAAAGGCTTCCAGCTTTTCCCCATTGAGAATAATGCTTGCAGTAGGCTTTTCATAGATGGCTTTTATGAGATTGAGAAATGTACCCTCTATTCCTACACTCTGAAGGGTTTTAATCAGGAAAGTATGTTGTATTTTGTCAAATGCTTTTTCTGCATCAATTGAGGGGATCATATGGTTCCTGAGTCTTTTATTGTTGATATGATGTATCACGCTGATCGATTTGCGAATGTTGGACCACGCTTGCATCCCAGGTATGAATCCCACTTGGTCATGATGGATAATCCTTTTAATGTACTGTTGGATTCTATTAGCAAGGATCTTGTTGAGGATTTTGGCATCCATATTCATTAGAGAAATCGGTCTGTAATTCTCCTTTTTGAGGGGGTCTTTGCCTGGTTTGGGGATCAAGGTAATATTAGCCTCATAGAATGAGTTTGGTAGCTTTCCTTCTGTTTCTATTTTTTGAAATAGCTTTAGGAGAATAGGTATTATTTCTTCTTTGAATGTTTGGTAGAATTCCCCAGGAAAACCGTCTGGGCCTGGAGTTTTATTATTTGGAAGGTTGTTTATCACTGACTCAATTTCTTCATAGTTAATTGGCCTATTTAAGAAATCAATTTCTTCCTGTTTCAGTCTTGGTAGTTTATAGGTTTCCAGGAAGGCCTCCATCTCTTCCAGATTGCTTAATTTATTGGCAGATAGCAGTTGATAAAAGTTTCTAATAATCCTTCCAATTTCATTGGTGTTGGTCGTGACCTCTCCTTTTTCATTCATAATTTTATTAATTTGGTTCCTTTCTCTTTTCTTTTGGATAAATCTTGCCAGTGTTCTGTCAATTTTATTGATTCTCTCAAAGAACCAGCTTCTAGTCCTGTTGATCTGCTCTACTGTACTTCTGGTTTCTAATTCATTGTTTCTGCTCTTATTTGGTCAACTGCTTCCTCGTGAGTGGATTAGGCCTGTCCCTCTATTGCTGTTCCAGCTTCTTGAGGTGAGAATATAGAAACTGCATTTTAGATTTTTCTGTTCTTTTGAGTGAGGCTTCAATGGCTATGTATTTCCCCCTTAGGACTGCCTTTGCCGTATCCCACAGGTTTTGGACCTTTGTGTTTTCATTCTTGTTGGTCTCCATAAGTTGTTTAAATTGATTTTTGATTTCCTGGTTAATCAAGTCATTCCTGAGCAGGATGGTTCTTAGTCTCCAAGTGTTTGATTTTCTTCCAAAGTTTTCCTTGTGGTTGAGTTCCAATTTCAAAGCTTTGTGGTCTGAGAATATGCAGGGGATAATTTCAATCTTTTGGTATCAGTTGAGACCTGTTGTGCCCCAGAACATGGTCTATTCTTGAGAATGTCCCATGGGCATTAGAATAGAATGAGTATTCTTTGGTTCTGGGGTGTGGTGTTCTGTATATATCTATGAGGTCCAACTCATCGAGTATGGCATTCAAAGCCTTTGATTCTTTGCTTAGTTTTTGCATGGGTGTTGTGTCTATTGCTGATAGTGAGGTGTTGAGGTCCCCTACTATTAATGTATTTTTATCTATATGTCTCTTTATTGTGGTTAAGAGTTGTCTTGTGAATCTTGCTGCTCCCCTGTTGGGGGCATATATATTTATAATTGTCATATCCACTTGTTGAATACACCCTTTAAGAATAATATAGTGCCCTTCTGTGTCTCTAACTATAGTCTTTAGTGTAAAATTCAATCTATCTGATATGAGAATTGCTACCCCAGCTTTCTTTTGAGGTCCATTTGCATGAAAAATGGTACTCCATCCCTTTACTTTCAGTCTGAATGTGTCTTTGGGTTCAAAATGAGTCTCCTGTAGACAGCAAATGGATGGGTCATGTCTTTTTATCCAATCTGCAGCCCTGTGGCGCTTTATGGGAGCATTTAAGCCATTCACATTGAGACTGAATACTGAGAGATATGATTTTAATGATGCCATGTTGCCAGTAAAGTCTTTGTTTGTATCGGTTGTGACTTTCTGTTCTGTATCACTCTTGGGGCTTTTTACCTTTATAGAACCCCCCTTAATATCTCCTGTAGGGCTGGTTTCATGGTTACGAAATTGGTTAATGACTGGCAATTCTGGAACGTTTTTATTTCTGCATCAATTCTGAATGACAGCCTTGCTGGATAAAGGATCCTTGGCAGCATGTCTTTCTCTGAAAAAGCTTTAGAAATGCCCCCCCCAACCCTTTCTCTCATTCCAGGTCTGTGTAGACAGGTCTGACATAATTCTGATAACTTTGCCTTGGTATGTTAGAAATTTCTTTGCCCTGGCCGCTTTCAACACTGTATCCTTGGATCTAATATTTGCGAATTGCACTATGACGTGACATGGCGTAGGTTTGTCGTGGTCGAGCTTGGGAGGGGTCCTCTCTGCCTCTTGGACATGAATGTTTGTTTCCCTTGCTAGATTAGGGAATTATTCAGCTACAATTTGTTCAAATATCTCTTCTAGACCTCTGTTTTTCGCCACCCCCTCGGGGATGCCGATGATTTTGACATTGGATCATTTCATTGAGTCAGTAATCTCCGGTAACCTACATTCGTGGGCATGGATTTTTTTAAGTACAGCTTCTATTTTCATTTTTTCTTCTACTAACCCACCCTCCAATTCGCTAATACGTCCCTCTGCCTCATTTACCCTGGGGTCAGAACCTCTAGTTTTGACTGCATTTGGCTCATAGAATTTTTAATTTCTGTCAGATTCGCTCTCATTTCTGCCCTTAGAGATTCTATATTCTCTTTGACATTTTCGTTAATACTTTTTTCAAGTCTACACATCATCTTGACCATTGTTACTCTGAATTCCATTTCTGATAATTTGGTTACATCCATATCCATTAGTTCTGTGGCAGAGACCACCGACTCATTGTCTTTTCTTTGCTGGGGAGACTTCTCCTTCTCGTCATTCTGATGAGGAGAGGTTGCAGGATTGTCCAGAGCCCAAATTATTGACCAGGACCCAGGCCGTGCACCCTTGTTTTATAGTGATCTTAGGGATGTGGGCTTCTTCTTTAAAGATTTTATTTATTTATGTGGCAGAGAGACAATCAGCGAGAGAGGGAACACATACAGGGGAGTGGGAGAGGAAGAAGCAGGCTCCCAGCGGAGGAGCCCGATGAAGGACTCCTTTCCGGAATGCCAGGATCATGCCCTGAGCAGAAGACAGGCGCTTAATGACTGCACCACTCAGGCGCCCCGGGATGTGGGCTTCTTGATTTTTCAGCCTGCCTTCTGGGGGAGGGGCCTGATACTCAGGCAACCCTGTTTGGGTAGAGTCTCCGCATCCCCTGCGAGGGGGGATGGGGATGGTCACAATGTGAGGTGGAATTTCCAGGCTTTTGTTCTCTGGCGGCTTTCCCTGGCGGTCTGCTGTGCCTCTTCTGAGAGTCAGAGCAGTAGTGGCTGAATCTCAGCCTCTGTCTCAGAACGGAGGGATCGCAGACCGTTCTCCACTGTTGTTCTGGTCACTTTAACTCTGTTTCTGTTGGTGCTACTCAATCCTGCAGCGTCCCGGGATGTGCGCCCCACACCCAGCGTCCCAGCCCTCACTTCCAGGGCCCGTGCGTCTCTGTCGTTTGTGTTTCTAACACTGCCAGCCACACCCGCGCACTCCCGGAGCTCCCGGTCTCATACAGGATCCAGTGAGCCCACCGGGATTCCGGAGTTCCGTGAGAAGTCTGGTGGTGGGCACTCCCCGCTCACGGTCCCAGTCTGTTTTCTCGCAGGTGCCAGTCAGTGAGTTCCGCTGCTCCCCATGCAGGTGGCTACCACTTCCCGGTGCCCAAACGCGGTGGCTCCCTCCCCCTTCCATTTATCTTCCGATATCTGTGCGGTTTCACGATTCCCTGCTTCGTACTTCAGTATTCAGCACTGGAGATGTTCATTTGTAGAGATCCAGATGTATCTTCCTGCATCTCAGGCTGATTCCGTGGATGTTCAGGCTGGTCTGGCACCTATCCAGCTCCACTCAGGGGACCAGCTGAAAAAGGGGTCCCCTCCTCCTCCGCCATCTTAACTCCTCCTCCAAAAAATGAAATATTTCATTTGCAACAATATGGATGGATATAGAGAGTATAATTGTAAGTGAAATAAGTAAGAGAAAGACAAATAGTATATAATTTCACTCATATGTGTAACTTAAGAAGCAAAACAAATGAACACAGAAAAAAGAGACAGGCAAAAAAAGCAGATTCCTAAATATAGAGATATTCACTCTTTTTGATTCCACATAACTTAAGTTCTGAGATGTAAAGATATAAACTATTATTAATATATTTTATATTAGATTATAAAGGGATATGGAGGGAAAGATATGAATATACATATTTATACATATATGTACATGCTCAAACATATTCATAACTATAATAAAGAATAAATACCTCATGAAAATTACAGTTACACGCTCACACAAGCATATTCATAATAATTGTAAAGAATAAATACTCATGAAATGTGTAGTTCTTGTTTCTGCAACTGGTCATATGGTCATAGTTGGTATTCTACTACTATTCCATAATCCCTTTTGCCCTTGTCAGGCACCTCAGCTGGCTGTCGTTTATTGCCTGATGGGGTGACCTAAACTTTCATTCCTAAAGGGCCTTGCTCATTAACAGTCATCTTTGAGTTGAGTCATTGCAGTTTTTCGTTGACTTTTATCACAGGACATGGTAATACTAAGAGATGCCTTAAGGGATCTCCTGTGTTCCAGACTTACCCTTATTGCCTGCACTATGTAGTAACAGTCTAATTTCCCCTTGGTAATCAGGATCAATGACCACATTCAGTAAACCATTTGCCACAGTACATAAATCAACATAGACTTATAACTCTGGCCATATCTCGTTTCAGTGCAAAATGAGCCATCAGGTACAATACTCCAACTTTACTGCCCACTGGGAGGATTTCCCTTCACCACATTTCCTTCAGGGATGTTCCAGAGAGAAGTTATAATGCTGTAGCTATCTACTTTTGGGCGGTACCAGCATATCACATAGAACCATCTATAAACCAGGCTAAGTTTTCTCTTCATTAGTCAACTGTTCATAGAGAACTCTCCACAAGGCATCAGGCGTTACTGGGAGATAATGTGGCAAGAGTAGGAATCATGAGCTTTGGGTCTACTTCCTCATGTGACTTGTGCCTTCAGGGCTTCTAAAGCCCCTTATCCTTTGATAGTAGAGTTTTGATGTTCACACCCAAACTTAAGGCTTGACGGATCAATGACATTCAGTACTTGATGGGCGACTCAGGTGTCATTATATCTTGGTACCTCATGTTTAAGCATTTAGTGTTTACTAAGGCTCAATAGCTAGCCAAAAGCTGTTGCTCTGCTTGACTTATTTCACTTAGCATTAGTACACTCCAGATCCATCCATGTCGATGCAAATGGTAGGTATTCATCCTTTCTGATAGCTGAGTAATATTCCATTGTATATATGAACCACGTCTTCTTTATCCATTCATCTGAACTAATGAGTCATTGAACACTACATCAAAAAAGAATGATGTACTGTATGTTGGCTAATTCAAGTTAATAAATAAACAGGAAAACAAAGCTGTTTCTCAAAAGAGCAGTTATTCTCAAAGGATAGTAAAGCTTTGATCTAAAATCCTAAGAGACTGAACAACATGTCATATGGACCTGCAACATGGTCCTTATGAAACAAAAGAGTGATCAAGATCCCTACAAACTAGAGAGTTTATATGCCTGAGATAGAAAGGAAGGTATATTGCTAGCTGAAAGCAAACTGCTTCTGGTGATTTTTACTAATATATATCCAGAAAAAATATTTTCTAGATCAATAGCTGCATACCACATACAAGGGCATGTGTTAATTTGCTCAAGCAAATTAGGATGATTTTACATTTTGATTCAGCAATAATCTTTACTGTTAATCCTGATAAAACACTTTGAATAGAGCTATATATGTTAGGTATTCTGAATTTAGATTGATACAGTAAATATTCCTTCTGAATCAAAAATGTAAAATGATCCTAATTTGCATACAGTTTTCCATAGCACAAATTAGGACATTTTAAATTAGCATAGAGCAATTTTTAAATAACTATTAACTTGTTTTCCCTTAGGCTGATTTTAAAGCATATCAACATGTCAGAATTTTTTTTTAAAAAAAGGTAAGGAAGAAAACTTTAAAAGCTGAAAAAATGTTATGCAATGACAGATTCATAAAACATATGCATGAAGAGACTGCGTTTTTGAAGCAGAATAATTTTTGCCTTTGTAATACAGATGTTATTACAAGACTCAAATTGGTGCGTTAGCCTAACAGCTCCAAAATGGCAGTTTACACATCATTTAGTACAATGAGATTCCATCAAAGTCTATCATTATTCTTCTTCTTCTTTATTTTTTAATTTTATTTATTTATTTGACAGAGATAGAGACAGCCAGTGAGAGAGGGAACACAAGCAGGGGGAGTGGGAGAGGAAGAAGCAGGCTCATAGCAGAAGAGCCTGATGTGGGGCTCGATCCCATAACGTCGGGATCATGCCCTGAGCTGAAGGCAGACGCTTAACCACTGTGCCACCCAGGCGCCCCCATTATTATTATTCTTTTCTATTCACTGATAGATTTGATAAGGTACCATGTTAGTAACTCTAGATTAAAAATAGGAAGCCTTGTCTCTTCTTCAATGTAATAGTTATATATTAGTAGTATATAGTTGTCCTTAGCAATTTCTTTAAGCTATTGGAAAATATCTTTTAAAAAATTAATCCATTAAATGAATACTCAGTTTACTTAAACTAAAAGTGTATGGGAAAGCATTTTATTATATCCAGAGATTCCACAGATGTATACCATCTATTTCCAAAATTACAATCCAGTATTTTCTATAGTAATATAATTTTGAAAAATTGTACTGGGATTTTAATTAAAGAATCATTTCACTTTTCTTACCAAATAATCTAGTGATGGTTGACAGAATATCTAAGCAGTTGGTTTCATCCTTTAATTTCCGCTAGTTTCAGTTAAGGACTAGAAATTTGCATGTGGTTAAACTCAACTCAAATAGGCTGAGAATTTAACCTGAGCTCAAGTTCTCAAGTAAGATTTGAAACCACCAACCAACTTCATTATGTTCATAAACACAGTTAAAGTCTTTGACAGCATTAGCTACTTTATCATGTAAAAATCTTAGTCTCTATAAACCTTGTATTATCATTATCAATTTAAACACTTTGCCATTTCATGCCAATATTACTAGTGTTCTCCTTACCCCAGCAACATGCTTTTATACATGACTTTAAATAATAATATGTATGATTAATATTTACAGATAAATTTTAAGTAGGGCTTGGGAGTCCAGGTAAAGAGAAATATGGGCTTAGGTATGCATGTACCTGGTCCTTTTTTTTTTTTAATTGAAGTATAGTTGACATATAATATTATATTAATTTCAGGTATACAACACAGTGATTTGACAACTATACATATTATGAAATGCTTACCTGATAAGTATACTTACCACATGTCACTATACAAAGTTATTACAATATTATTGACTATATTCTGTATGCTGTACTTTTCATCACTGTGACTTACTCATAACTGGAAATTTGTACTTTGTTAGAATCAGAAACCTATTTCACCCATTATGAATCTGTTTCTATTTTGTTGTGATTGTTTGTACATTTCCTTGGTGTTTTAGATTCCACATACAAATGAAATCACATGGTATTTGTCTTTGTCTGACTTATTTCAGTTAGCCTAATAAACTCTAGGTCCATCCATGTTACTAATGACAAGATTTCCTTCTTTTTTATAGATGAGTAATATTTCGTTGTATATATCTACCGCATCTTTCTCTATTCATCTATCGATAGATGCTTCCATATCTTGGCAATTGTAAATAATGCTGCAGTAAACATACAGGTGCATATATTTTTTCAAATTAGTATTTTCATTTTCCCAGAATTGGAATTATTGAATTGTATGGTACTTCTAGTTTTAGTTTTTTCAGGTCACTCCATATTTTCCATCGTGGCTGCACCAGTTTACATTCCCACCAACAGTGCGCAAGTTTCCTTTTCTACTTGGCAACTCTTGTTATTCCTAGTCTTTCTGATGCTAGCCATTTGGCTGGTGTGAAGTGATAAGCCATTGTGATTTTGATTTGCATATCCCTGATGATCAGAGATTTTGAGCATCTTTTCATATGTCTGTTGAGTATCTGTATATTTTCTTTGGAAAAAAATTGTCTACTCAGGTCTTTTACCCACTTTTTAATCAGATGATTTGGGTTTTTTTGGTGCTGAGTTATATGAGTTCTTTATATATGTTGGATAATTAACTCCTTATCAGATATATCATTTGCAAATATCTTCTCTCATTCAATAGGTTGCCTTTTATTTTAGTAAGTGGTTTTCTTCATTGTGCAAAAGTTTTTTAGTGTGATGTAATCCCAGTTGTTTATTTTTGCTTTTGTTTCCCTTACCTGGTCCTTTAGAATCATTGATACTATAACTGTAAGGAAATCAAATTATATTTATTAAGTCTAATTAGATTTGAGAAGCAACTCCAGATTCCCATTCTTAATGTCCTGTGTCAATAATTAAATTGACAAAAAGTCAGTCAATAATTGACTGATATTGAATTGGTACCTGAATTGGATCCAGAATTGCATTCCGTGGGTCTGTAGCCAAGGATTTCATATAAGAATTTGGGTCGCAGAAGTACAGCAGTTGAGAAAAACTAAACACAGAGTGGAAGACAGTGAAGTTGATGTGAAATTTACCAAGTACCTCTGTGTCTTCCTAACCCTCTGTAACCACAGTGATTCAGAAGGTAATGATCACTGATTTACTTCTGTCTCCCAAATCATAGAGGCCCCTTTGGCCAACTCTAATCGAAACAATTCCAAGAGTAACAAAGTTGACAATGGAATTGTATAGTAATTTGAGGCTTTACCTTGGAAAAGAAGGTGAAGATAGCTTAATGTAAGTGGGTATAAGAAAACACTGAGGCTGCTAATTAAAGGGAGCATGTGAAAAAATGTAAACGCAACAAAAGGTTATAAAAAGAGCTTTAAAGTAAGACCAAAAGGAATACACATGTACCAATATTCAATTTTTTCAACTTTCTGTATTCAGCTTTGTTACCACATTTTGGGTCCAGCCATCATTACCTGGTGGCATAACATAGCAGTGTGTTGGAAAATTACATATGAAACAATCCAACTTCCGCCTTATACTGATATCATTTACCTATATTTTTTAGTCATCTATGAGTACTTTTTATATAGAATTATGTATTGCAGCAGACTATTCAGTTTGCAGATGTGTGGACACATCATTCCTAAAATACAAGCCGAGATAACCTGCCATAAAGTTACTCTCTGTGTGTACATATATATTCTGTACATATCTTATGCCTAACAATTCTCCTTCCTATATTTTGTTTACTAGAAATGCAAAGAAATGCGTTAAAGATATTTGTTGCAGCATTGTTGAAATAACAAAATGTCAGAGAAACTACATATGCCCTTTGATAAGGAAAATTTTTAATTAATTATGCTACCTGCATAAAATGAAATGATAAGTATATGTATATGAATGTGTGTATACATATATGAGTATGCCATATATGAATGCATGCATAAATACACCCCTTATGTGTACATACTTTACATGTGTATGCTTGTCTGACAGTGTATGAATACATAGGATCATACACATATATGCACATACATACAGATAAATATACCCATGTATGCACATATATATCAATAAACTGTCAATTGATTAGGTTGTGATAACAACAAAATAAATATATTTGGCTTGTAAGAAATACATTTCTGGCACAAAAAACATGTTCACTGAAGCTCTGCTTCAAATACTCCAAGATCTACAATGATTGAATGATTCTTAACTGAGACATTATTGTTCACATGAGCAGTGAGAAGAGAAAATGGGAGAGATGGCAATCAGGAGATGGCTCTAAGTGCTTCCACAAAGAATAGGTATATATTAATTTTCCCCGTATTTCTTTACTCCAAAATAAGTCACCTAGACAAGACTGATATCAATGGGGTAAAGGAGTTAAATTCTCCCAAAGGAAAGGGGAAGCAAATATATATGGAAAAAGAATGTTGAACAAAAACACACACATAAACATATACACACACACAGAGGAAGGAGAGGGGATTAATGTCTGTGCATGTGTGTGTGTTTGTGTGTGTGTACAATGGAGGAGTAGATCTGTATGTTTTTATGTTATGAAGAAGGATATTTGTAAGAACAAGGATATTACTACCTTATTTCTTTGACTTTGTATCGGAGAGGAAGAGAGAGAATCTTTCATTTAGTTTTTGCTGTACATTTTTAAAAAGTGAAAATAAGAAAGAAATGGTGTAAAATATTAAACATAAAAGTATGAAAACTCTTTTAATGTGCAATATAAACTAAAAAACTTTAAAGATCATTCTTTCATGGTTTCATTAGTAGGGAAATTTTTCATTATCTTTATAACAACTTTAAGGAAGCACAATCCACTTACAGTAAACTGAGTAAATTCAAAGTATGTATATCCAAAAATTCTCCTCTTGTTCTTTACCTTACAAAGTATTCAATCTTTCACCATGAGTATGATGTTAGTTATGGGTTTTCCCAACATGACTTTTGTCGGCCTGAGGAAGTTCCATATTATTTCTAGTGTGATAGAAGTTTTTTTTTTTTTTAAATACATTGGAGTTACATTTTGTCAAATTCTTTTTCTTCATCTCAATATGATAATATGTTTGAATAACATTATTTTAATATGTTCTAATATGAGTGATTTTCAACTTATTATTATTATTTATTTTTTTAATAATTTTTATTTTGCTATTTTAGTCACCACAGTACATCCCCAGTTTTTGATGCAATGTTCCATGATTCATTATTTGCGTATAACACCCAGTGCACCATGCAATACATGCCCTCCTTAATACCCATCACTGGCCTATCCCAGTCCCCCAACCCCTCCCCTCTGAAGCCCTTAGTTTGTTTCCCAGAGTCCACAGTCTCTCATGGTTCATTCCCCCTTCTGTTTACCCCCCTTCATTCTTCCCTTCCTTCTCCTACCGATCTTCCTATCTCTTATGTTCCATAAATGAGTGAAACCATATGATAATTGTCTTTCTCTGCTTGACTTATTTCACTTAGCATAATCTCCTCCAGTCCCATCCATGTTGCTGCAAATTATTAATTCATCATTGCATTCCTGTAATAAATCCTACTTGTACAAAATATATTTTTATTTTTATATATTTTGGGGTTCCAGATACTGGTATTTTGTAAATAATTCACATCCATGTTCATGAGGAAAATTTTCCTGTTTCTAATCTGTATTTGACAATATAATCTTGGTCTCATAAAATGAGTTTCAAATCATACCACTTACCTCTTTTTCTGAGATATTTATTTAGATTTGATAGTATTTCTTATAAAGATGAATTATAGTATGACTTCGCAACTCAAAATGCAGAGATTATTCAAACAGGAAGAATAGGTAAAACATATCATATTGTGGGCTTACAGCACTTTATCTCATTTAGTAAGAGACTTATTTGAAAAAGAAAATTATCATATGCCTGTGTAAAGGGAAATCATCAAAAATTTACTCAGATTAAAAATTATTGTAATGACAAAAATGATTAAGTTATGGCTTCTACTATTTTTAGCACATTTGTCAACTTCCAAAATAAATGTTTAATGAAAATATGTTAAATCCTTTTATTACACTTTCATGATAGCATATACACACATACACATATAATGTGTTTCTGTTGTTTGAGTAAGAAAGTTATCTTCAGTTAAATGTACTGGGTAATTACATTATTTTATAATAATTACCTCATAGTTTTTCTGTGACATGATAATTTATAATTATATGTTAATAGAATCTCAATCTCCTTTAAAAATACTAATAATGATAATTTCTAATGTTAATGCCATATCCAAGTTACACCATATCTACTCTGGAGAAAGAATAAGTTGACTAGGATAATTCCATCACAATTTGGAAAATATTCTATTCTGTGCCCCAAATCAACATGCAGTTAAGTCAATATTTAGTTCTACTTTTTACAATGAATGACATATAATTTTGGCTTCATTGAATTTATTATAAAACTTATGCTGGAAAATATTTTCCTCATTTCTTTTAGCTACTTTTTTTTTTTAGTACAGTAAGATCCATTTGAAACTATCTAGAACCAAATATATTTCCATAATTTTGTATTTGTAAGTATAAATGTTTAGACATTTAAATAAATTTTTATGATGTAGTTTTTCATATTAAAGTGATAAGCCATTCAATGAAAAATATAATTTTATATTATTTTCTATATATCAAAAGTATAAATATATCCTTTCAAGTCATTTACTGAGGCAAACACTGAAATAACAAATTTATTAAAGAAAGCGTAAGTCAGAGATCAGTATTTTTTAGTTAAAAATTAATTCTGATATGTGTACTGTTTAAAACAATTACACTTACATTATTTAATCTCCACAAATAGTTAATATTTCAATATTAAATTTCCATATTAAAATTTCAAGCACTACCCAGATTTTGAGGAATGTAGTGCTCAAAAACGATCTAATATCCTATCTGGTCTTTTCATATCTCTTATATGGTCAGTTGTTTTGCTTGTGCATGCACACACACGTCAATCTTTCTTCCTTTTTCCTTATCAACAATATGGAAAGAAATAGGGAAGAAAGTAAAGAAATAATTTTTGTAGTTTTTAAGTCTATATATTGAGATAGTTCCCAACATATCATGGTGTTATATGCACAAAATTGTATTTAATTGTGTGAGCAAATAATTTTTATTGCTCTGTAAAAATATTTTATTTAATCTCTTGGAATTTTCATCAGCTGGTCCTGCTTCTTTAAACAAACTCTTTGTTGATTTTCATGATGCAACAGTCTCCTGTCTATTCTCCTTCTTGATCTCCAATATTAGCCCAGTTTCCTCTCATAGACATCTAAATCTTAGCTCTATTTTAGAGCTATTTTAGAGCTCTATTTCTGATTCTGCACCTTTACATTAAAAGCTCTTATCTAGTAATATGGTTTTGTGTAACATCTCTAAATGATAGTGCCCAAATTGATGTATTCAGTTCTAGAGCTCTCCTCTGGGCACAATATCACATATGCAGCTGTGTGTTTCAAACTGACATGTGATTTCCCAAGTCAGAACTCTGGGAGTCATCCTTGAATTAGCTACCCTTCTCTCATATGAATTCTTGCAGAGTTACACCCATACATGTTTTTCTAATCATTTCACTTCTTTTTGTCTTTACTACTGCCATTCTTTTTCAAACCACCGTTATCTCTGGAATTTATTGCTGTGGTTTCTAATCTTCCTTTTCCAGTAATGCCTTCTGCCAGTCCCTTCTCCATATGATATACAGTCATGTCTATAAACATATTTATTATATTATGTAACTCCCCCACTTCAACTTAAGCTTTCACTTTACATTACTCTAAGGACAAAATCCAAACTCTATTTATCTAGTTAACCCTAATTATCTTAGTAGCACGCTATGAGTAGATAATTGTTAATTGTACTCTATTTCATATATATTCACATTTATATATGTAAATGAGTAACTTGATAAATTATAGAGCTAAACTACAATATTAGGGGTATTAACCAAAATTTGGGGCTCAAAAACAAAGGATCATGAGAAGGGTGGTAGAAAAGGAGGCAAGAAAAAAAAGTAGAGTTCTTTAAAAATTTTGGGGACCAGACATACTTCAAGGGCACAGATGCATCTGTAGCTCAGAAATAAACTGGAAAACCATTTGCATTATTTCTCTCTAGTCTCTGCTTTTGTGTGTGATTTTTGGGTCTCCATGTTATTTCTGTTCTCCCTGAGGAACAGATTTCTTGTTAGTTATATGAAGGGGTGGATAAACTGGATAAAATTAACTGTGAAGACATATTTTCACAATCTTTTTCATTCTTTTCCTTAGGTCTGCCACTGGGAAATTTTATTCACTTCTTCCTTAATACACATCTTCCTCAATTCACAATGGGGTCACGTCCCAATAAATCCATCGTAAGTTGAAAATATCCTAAGAGGAATGTTCATTTAATACATCCAGCTTATCGAACACTACAGCTCAGCCTAACCCACCTTAAACATGCTCAGAACATTTACGTTAGCCTACAGTTGGGTAAAATGCATTGACAGATGCATTAGGCCTATTTTATAATAAAGTTTTTAATTTCTCATGTAATTCATTTATACCATGCTCAAAGTGGAAAACAGAATGGTTGTATGGGCATCAGTTGTTTCCCCTCCTAAACAAGTGGCTGACTGGGAGCTGCAGCTTATTGCCACCACCCTGACTCATGAGAAAATATTGTACTGCATATCGCTAGCCTGGGAAAGGGTTAAAATTCAAAGTACAGTTTCTGCTGAATGTGTATTGCTTTTGCACCATCATGAAGTAGAAAGATCATAAATTGAATTATCATAAGTCAGGGGCTGTCTGTACATCAAAATGTGCCATGCTTTTGAATTATCTGGCTTCCAATTAAATCCCCCATGTCCTGCAGAAATTTGTCTCCACTGTTTTTTAAGGAGAAAACCAATATGCTAAATACGATCTGAATAGAATGAAATGTTTTCATGTTATAGAAGTTGATATTTATTAGATAAATAGAGCATATTACAGTTAAATACATGTTATACTACAGAGTGGAGCTTTGATAATTTAGTTTGATAAGTTCTTACTCAAAGCTTCTAAAACTAGTTCAGTTTCTTAGTCTATATCATTTGAAGAATAGACTCCAAAACAGTATTTTCTAGAAGATTATATTAATTTCTTAGCTATATACTGTAAGAGGAGGCTACAAATTGTTGAATGTCTCAGAGCATGGACTTGAAATCATGCAATAAAATGATTGCAGATATTAGAGGTATTTAATCCTGACACTTGGCTTTTTAGAGATTAGAGTGTCTGCAACAGATATTTTTACATAGTTAAGGGTGTTAAGGAAGAATAATTTGAATCCTCATCTGTTGTTTGAGAGGCAGATCATTAGAGCCATTAAAAATATATTTAAGAAGCAACGGTAAAAGTACTAATCATCATTACATCATTAAATTTTCTGTATGGGTAGAAATGTAAATATCACATAAGAATTTTTAAATGTTTACTTTAGATGTCAATTAATAAACTGAAGTCACAGAAAATTGCAAGTATTTCACTGACCTTACTAGAAAAGGAATCAGAGTACACATTTATTTAACGCTCATTAGAACCATTCCCATTTCTTCCGTACTTTTTTAGAGCAAACCTAATTATTCCTGCTGCCTTGACATTTTTACTACTTCATATGCCTCATCAGTTTAAAACATTTACTTCTGTGACTGCTGAACCATTGAGCAAATTGGTTCTTCCGATCAATATTCTTGCTTCAAAAAAGGAAGAAGCTCTACACAGGTGTCTGGCAATGTTTATTCACTGAAAGCAGTTCATCTTCTACTGTTGAGAGTTGGCAAAGTGACACTCCATTTTAGGTCTTTAATCATTTATCCATTTCCTAAGAAAACTGCAACTTGAAAAAAAAGAAAGAAAGAGAAAGCTCGATGTGTACTATTAAATAAAAATAGCCAATCAGTCAACACAGACACCCACTCTTCATAGCAATCAGTAACAGCTGTATCCCAATTAAGCCTGTGATTTTGCAGGTGCTCAGAGAAGTCTATGTCAAAATAAATCCACTTATTTAAAATGTTTTGAACCATTATAAAGTCTTCATAGACAAGTTCAGGCAAAAAAAAAAAAACTGTAGGGATTTTCAGACAACTTATTTATAAGTGTCAAGATTCTTGGGTAAAAGAAGAAAATAAGATCAAAACAAGGAGATGTCTTTGGAAAAACATCAGTCTCTTACTAGCTGTAAAGATAGACAGAAAAGGGGAGTTTGAACAGCACTCCATATAATTGGTGGAAACTGATGCCACCCTATTCAATCCATTTCTCAACACCTTATAGGAAAATAACCCCTTGTAATATCCAGTTCAACCTATGTGTGTACATCATAGCATAGACACTTAAGATCATTCCTCTTGAATCATTTTAAGTGGATTCTAATAAATGTTATTTACAAATAAACACTAAAACAGTTGTTTTAAAATTTACTTTACACAAAAATTACAAGATGATGTTATAAATTTAAATTCCCTCACACTTCTTCTAGGGATTCTGATTTTGTAGGGGTATACTTAATTTATCTAAAGAATCTTTATTTTTATCGAATATACCTAGTAAATATGTTACAGATATCCCCCTTAAACAGCATTTTGAGAAAACCTACTCTAAATTTGTACAAATAAAAGAATCAGAGTTTTTAATTTCCTTTCAAATATTTGTATTTTTAAAATGCTGATTTTAAAAAAATACATACTCATTTGCTCACATACATCAAGTAGTTTCTGATAATGGATACCTTTTCCTCTTTGAGTCTACTCACTGGTATAATGATATATCTGTTATATATTAAACAGACATTATCATGAATGTTATCTACAGCGCTAGGATACTATAAAGTTTAATTATTCAGTGTGATGCTTTGAAGATGAGATGTTCTGTTTAAGAGCTAGATATTATTGTAGCTATTAAACATCTGTTTTGTTGTAGTTAGAGTTTTACAGCAGCATATGAAGTTATTCCCCTAGAAATTCATAAGTTGTCAGAGTTGAATATATCATACAGAGCAACAACATATTATTGATTTATTTTAAGAGATTAAGAGAAGGGTTTTCATCACCCTTATACTTTTTAATTGTATTGAGAGAAATTTAAAATAAATTCAATTTGAAATTAGAGGAATAGCAATTTGATTGCATCTCACTTCTCAACAGAAATGATAGAAGACAGAAGACAAAAGAATTATTACATTAAAGTGCTGAGAGAAAACTGTCAATTTAGAATATGTAGAAAAAAGATTCAATATTTTTAGAAAGCATTCTACAGTTTTTGCAGGTAGAAAGGTAGATTAGAATAGCTATTTACTCATTTTACACTTTAATTGAAGTATAATATATACATTTTATTGAAGTGTAAAGTGTACCAATTTTAAGTGTAAAGTCTGGTGACATTTTACAATGTAAACATACGCACATAAGCAAAACCCGGATCAGGTGTAGATTACGTTTAGTGCCTCAGAATCCTTCCTCCTGCCCTTTCCAGTACTTTTTAAAAAAAGTTTTTTTGACTTTAAACACTTTGCTCTTGTATTAGTTTTTCTTGATCTTGATATTTGTATAAATGGAATCATGCATTATGCATTATTCTGTGTCTAGCGTTTTTTGTTCAGCAATATATATTTTTAAGATTCACCCATGTTTTGTACGTGCTGTGAAATTCACTATTTTTATTGTTTTGTACTATTCCATTTTATCAATATGCTACAGCTTATTTATTTTACAACTCTATTATGGTAGATAGCCATTTGGTTGTTTCCAGATTGGGATGATATATAACTTTGCTGAGATGCTATGTTATATGACACATCTCTAGATAGATAGATAGATAGATAGATAGATAGATAGATAGATAGATAGATATATGAGTAGATTTCCTAGGTAATTGCTTGAGCATTTTGATATGATGGTTTTATTATTAATCAGTTTAAGATTTAAAATTTTCTAATGTCCATTTTGATTTATAATTTGAATTACATGGTTATATGTGAGCATGCATGTGTATGTAAATATTCTTATATGCATAAATTATAGAATACTATAATATTTTTTAAAGATTTACTTATTAATTTTAGAGAGAGAGGGAGAGAGCATGTGTATTAGTGGGGGGAGCAGCAGAGGGAGAGAGAAAGAGAGAAACAGACTCCCCACTGAGCACGGAGCCTGAGGCAAGGATTGAACCCAGGACTCCAAGACCATGACCTGAGCCAAAATCAATGTTGGATGCTCAACCAACTGAGCCACTCATGTCCCCCAATACTACACATATTTTAAATCGTCCATAGTTTATTCATATGGGGATATACACTCAAACAAAAACGTATAATCCCATCAACTGTAAAAATATACATTCAAGTGTACATGTGACACATAATTTCAAGTATTATAATACATAATGCCATTATAAATAATATTATATATTATACATATTTCTAATTTACTGGTCTTTTAAATGTGTTTTTCAGTTACTCTAAGAACTGTATCAAAATATTTTACTGTGTTATGGATTTTATATATTTTATTTTTAGCTCTGTCAGGTTTTACTTTATATATTATGAGATGATCTTATTCTTTCCTGTAGGATTAACATTTTAACATTATAGAATGGAATAGCCTTCTTTACTTTAGTACTAATTCTAGCATTAAAGCTTAGTTCATCTGATACTAATAAAACTACATTAGCTTTTTTTGATATTGCATGATATAATTTTTCATCCTTTAATAATCAACATTTATGTATTCTCATATTTAAGATATCTCATAAATAGTGAGGAGTTTTACATTTAATTAGTGTATCAGTATTTGTATTTTGCTAAACTAGTGGACTTTACAGTTAAGATAATTATAGGTGTATTTCACTTTAAATTGTACCTTTTTTTTTTCCATTTGTGTTATCACTCCCTTTTTCCTTGTGTACCATTATAATCTTCTTTATAATTAAATGGTACTTGGTAATCTTCAGTATTTCTCTTTTAGATATATTTTTAATTCATGTGTTTACTATTTTCTACAGTCAGTACAATACATACCTTTTTAAATTATGCATTAATTACAAGATGAATTCTTGAATCAGTACCATCTACCTACAACTTTTGCACTCTCTGACATCTATAAGGACCTTGTAGTTGTATTTACACTCTTCTGTTTTTTGTAAGTTGTCATGAAATTTATTTTAATATATTTTAAATCAGCCATGGTATTATTCATGTATTTTAAATATCACAAGAATTATTTTAAACAATCAATATTGTTTTAGATTTAACTACATGCATACTTTTGCTGTTCTGTTCATTTATTCTAGAATTACTCTATTTCCATTCAGTAACATTTTCATTCAGTCAGAAAAAGTTTTCCTTTGAGGTATTATTCTTTGATGTAGTTCTTCTTACAATGTATTTTCTCAGTGTTTATATTTTGTTGTCTTTTCTCTCTCCTTTACCTTTGAAAAATATTTTCTCTGCATATATAATTTTAATTGACACTTAATCTTCTTCCACATTTTAAATATATGCATCCGTAGTGTTCTGAATTATTTATGCTTAGAACTAAAACTGTGTTATTTTTTAATCTCTTGCTGGTTTTAAGATAGTCTCTTTGTGTTTAATTTTCAGCAATTTCGCTATATTTTATGTGTATTATTTTTTTGTGTTTTTATCCATCCCATAGTGTAGAAATCTAAAATTCATAGTTTATGTCTGTTCTTTCAAATTTAAAAAATTCTCAGTCAGATATCCTTCAATTATTTCTTCTTCAATTTATATTCTTTCTCCTTACCCTTTGGGATTACAATTACATATATGTTAAATCATTTTGCCACGGTCTATACAATGATAGCACTGTTTCATTCCTCTCTTTTTGTAATCCTTTTTGTTTCAGTATGGCTGTTTTGTGTTAGCATATGTTTAAACTCAGTAATTTCATTTCTACTATTTATACTTTGCTTTCAAATACATTTATTGAATAGTTTGAGATGCTAATTTCAGTGAAAGAATATGATATTGATTCCTTTTAATAGAGTTTCTAATTTCTTGTGCAAATTTATATATATATTCTTTAAATATTATAGCTATATAGTGTAGTTATTTTATAGTTATTTAATGTTTGATAATTTCAAAATCTGCATCATCTATGTATATGTTTCTTTGATCACTTTTAACTCTAGAATTTCAGTCATTGGGATTCGTATTTATTATGTCTTGTAATTTTTATTACATGTCAGATACTGTGTTGACAAAAGTTGGGTCTCTGGGATGATGTTACCTTTGTCCAGAGAAGCTAAAATTTTCCTCTTGTATATAGGTGGAGTAAAGGCAGATCATCTGGGATGCCTGAGTGGCTCAGTCGGTTAAGCATCTGCCTTTGGCTCAGGTCATGATCCCAGGGTCCTGGGATGGAGCCCTGCATTGGGCTCCCTGCTCAGTAGGAAGTCTGCTTATTCCTCTCCCACTGCCCCTTTTCTCCCACCCCCAGCTCATGCGTGCTCTTTCTCTCTCTTGCTCTCTCTCAAATAATAAATAAAATCTCTTAAAAAAATAATAAAGGCAGATCATCTTGAGAGTGATTTATTTCCATTTTATTATTTTTTTCTAGGTAAAAAATTTCAAGAGTTTCAAAAAATGGTCTGGAGTGCCTGTTATGTCCCTTTATCTTTGTGACCCTGACTCCAGTTTTTGTATCTATATCCTGTGAGATTGCCAACATTTATTTTTAGCATTTTTTTTTAGCCTTTTAACATCTGTTCTCTGCTTTGTTAATGGGAGTCTTGCCTCAAAAAATGGAGCTTGGAGTTACCAAATATCTTGAGAGTAATTACATACAGAATGGCTCTCTTCTTTATGTGTCCCTTTTCTGCTATATTTTAGAGGATATCTTTCCTTCAGTTTTCATTAAGTGTTGGCCAGATTTCCTTCAGTACTGCCTCCTCCCCATAATCTTTCTTTTTCCCATTTGGGATTACAATTTGTGTGTGTGTGTGTGTGTGTGTGTGTGTGTGTGTGTGTGTGTAAATATGCTTTCTGCCTCTGTTAGGAGAATTCTAGTTTCTGTAATAAATAAAATGCAAATTCCAGTAGCTTAACAAAATTTGTGTTTGCTTTATAATCATGCAACAATATAATAGATGCCTTCCTGATTAATGAGAAATTTTCCTTTGCATGGCTATTCAAGAATCCAGGCTTTTCAGTCTTCTAACTCTGGCATTATAGAGCCTAGGAGGTCTCTATTTTTATGAAGTTTAATTTCATAAAAACTTGGCCTAAGTGTGACAAATATCACTTCCATTTACATTTTACTGGAAAGAACCATAGCTACATTTAGAAGCAAGAGGATTGGCAATTGCTACCCTTGAATTGTCAGCTGACTTTTAGAGACTGCACATTATGAAAACAAAAGCATGGTTTCCCTTTTTTTTTTCCTTTAAATTTTTTTATTATCTTTTTTATAACACTAGTAGAAAAACTGATATGGTTTGAATCAAGCAATGAGCAAACAACACAGTTATAAATATAATTCATAACATCATTTTAGCATAGAAATAAATAGGTAAAAATTCTAGATTGTTGAAGTGAAATTACATGGTACAAATGGTGTTGGCAAGTCTCACTCTGTGGGTGGAATTTCCAGAAAACCCAAGTAAATTGAGTAAAAATGAAAAAAAAAGTAATAAGATAGCATTGTGAAATAATTCTATTTTTATAAAACTACACATATGCACACAAAATTATAAAAGAGTTATAATTTCATTTACTATTATATATGCCCACATTAAAATGTTAAGTTAAAAATACAAATGAGAACATGTTATTATTTCATTTAAAAGTTGGGAACCACCTAGATGGCTCAGCCAGTACAGCATGCGACTCTTTATCTTGGAATCATGAGTTTGAGCCTCATTTTGGACATGAGCTTACATTAAGAAAAATTGGGTAAATAAAAGCTCTACAAGGGGTGCCTGGGTGGCTCAGCTGGTTAAGCAGCTGCCTTCGGCTCAGGTCATGATCTCAGCAGGGTCCTGAGATCAAGTCCTGCGTTGGGCCCTCTGCTCAGTGGGGAGTCTTCTTTTCCCTTTTCCCTTTCTCCCTGCTTCTCTCCCTTTGCCCCTCCCCCCATTCATGTGTGCTCTCTTTCAAATAAGTAAATAAAATCTTTAAAAAAAAAAAAGGTCCATAGATTTAAAATAAAACTTATTTTGGCCATCATTTCGACTCAAGTTCAAGACTTAATGTTATTTCCTTTCCTATACCTCTATTCTGAAACTTATCTTGTAGAGTAGTATATATGAACATGTCTGACACCTGACATTTTTTGTAATACCTTTAAGAAAGGTGTATATTACTTGATTTTTTTATATCCCCAGTACTTAGCATTTGGTCATTTTTTAGATAGTGATTTAAAATACTGAAAGTTTGGTTGTAATTTTCAAACACTTGATAGGAATGTTGAGTGTGTCTCTGTACACTTAATGCTGTCATTTAAATGCATTATATACAAGTACATGTAATTTTGTCCTTCAACAAATAAGAATAACATATAATTATTATTGTTATTGTTTATAAAAGACAGTCAAATTATTATGCTGCCTTTAAAAACACCTTTATTTGCTTTTACAGACAAAACATTTTCACAATGATTTTTTGATTATACTCAAGAAGTCTATTTTTAGAAATAATTCTGTCTGCAGTAGATTTCCTCTCAATATTGAAATATCTTTAATGGTTTTCAATGATAAATGTTTGTCCTAGAGAAATTGGAATGGATGGCAACTCTGAGTAATAAAATAAGCCATTGGTTGTCAGGATACAATTATTAGTAAAATATAGCCCATACAACTTAAAATTTGTCAATAATACAACAATATAAATGACTTCTGGCAAAACTTGGTATTTTAGGGCTTATTACAAACTTTCTATTTTCTCTAATAAATCTCATTGAAATGTGAAAGCTAAATACAGGAGTAATTGAAGTGACACATTATGTTAGCAGTATTTACTGAGAGACAAATATTTTATATCTCACAATTAGTGTCTTTGGGAAAGATCAAGTGTAGATATGTGTATTTTATTTTATTTTATTTTATTTTATTTTATTTTATTTTATTATTTTTTTAAGATTTTTTATGTATTTATTCTACAGAGGTAGAGACAGCCAGCGAGAGAGGGAACACAAGCAGGGGGAGTGGGAGAGGAAGAAGCAGGCTCACAGCGGAAGAGCCTGATGTGGGGCTCAATCCCGTAACGCCGGGATCATGCCCTGAGCCGAAGGCAGACGCTTAACTGCTGTGCCACCCAGGCGCCCCAGATATGTGTATTTTAATGGCAAAATCATTAGTATATTTTTTATTTCAAGAGGAAGAAATATCAATAGGAGTATCAATAATAGGAAATAACACGCTTCAATATAGAAAAATTTTACCACTGGGTCAGGAGCATTTATAAACTTCCAGGGAAACAAAAATCAGGGCTGAATCACACACATGGATAGATTTTTAACAAAGAAATTGAGTCAAATATTTGTTCTAAAAAGAGTCTTGCCTTATCCATCCAATATAAATATTTTTATTTTTTAGACACTAAAATGTTACAGATCTACATTATTTTCTAATATTTTGGCCTCAGTGACAGGATTACACCTAAATCATTTTGTTATTTTATAAAAATAATTTTTAAATTATCTCTTATTGCCTGTTAGAGTATTTTATTTTAATTTCTGAACTGAATGAATTAAAAAGTACCAATCCATTTAAAATAACATTATGAGTTTGATCAACATTATTACAAATGAAAATATTTTTCTATTCCAAACATTTGGATTTATCTGATACTTACTTTTTAAATTATCAGTGTTTTATTAATGGCTTTTCTGGGTTCTTTAAATATATTCATAAAGTTTTTGTAGTGTATATGAATGATTATGATAACAATATTGATGACACTGAGGAGGGGGACAAAAATGACACAGTTGTAGTTTTTATAATTTTTCAGGCACTCTGAGAATACAGCTAAATAATTCATTAAAAGTTTTTTAGGACTATGCCTGACATGGTGAATACTCAATATGTTCTATTATTGATGTTAGGAAAATATGCCATTTTTCCTGATTTTAGTATGTCTTCATTTTTGCTCAAAATACTTAAATGAAAAAAAGAATATAATATAAATTTTTAGAATTTATTTCATTAAAAGGAAAGCATACATATTACTTAGAATTTTGATAATTCAAAAATTATTTTTCTTTCTTATAATAAACACTGTCCATTCCTGTGGATATTTCTTTTCTGTCTGGTTTTTTTCTATTAAAACAAATCTTTGAATCTTCACTTCAAAATTGATCAGGAATGTGACCCTAGTTATTTATTTTAATTTTCTGTATCTGGAGTGGTATCTTTACCACCTGTACTACTTAATATATGATGGAAATTTTTATTCTTATAATAGGTTTTTAATTGGTAATTAACAGTGTTATATTAGTTTCAGATGTACAATGTAATAATTCAACAATTTTATATTCAGTACTTGTCAGGATAAGAGCACTTTGATAGTCTTTGTTTCACTCCTCCCCACCCCAACCACCTCTCCTCTGACAACCACCAGTTTGTTTTCTGGATTTTAGAGTCAGTTTTTGTTTGTCTCTCTTTTTTTTTCTTACCCTTTGTTTGTTCATTCATTTTCTTTTTTAAATTCTGCATAGAAGTGAACTCATGGTATTTATATTCATAATTTTGGCTTATTGCCAAACACATGACATTTGAAATTGAAATTATTTTTTCAATTATGTGAAAAATTCTTTGTTATTGGTATATTCTTAAATTGCTTTCCAAAAGAACCACGTTAACATTCTGTTCCACCTATCAGGTAAAAGAGCATTTATTTCACTGAATTTTAATAGAGTTTAGTATTTCTGTTACCTTTAATCTTTCTTTATAGATGACTAAAATGAAAAAACAAATATATTTTATTGTTTATTTGATGACTAGAGAAGTTAAAATTATTCCCATGAAGTTTTTTTTATTTTGCCTTTTATTTTTATGGAAATTATCTGTATACAATATGTTCATTTTGAATGAATATACCTCCACTGCTACCAATTCACATCTATGAGTCTATTCATTCAACCAGTATTGATTAACACCTATTATACATACAAGGCACAATTCTAGGATCTATAAATACAGCAATGAACAAAGTATGGAAATGTCTGCCCACATAGGACTTCCCAATAATAAACTAAATAAGCAGAGTGTTAATTACATTAGATTTTGATAAGTTAATTACGTTACATGTTAATAAGTTGATAAAGGTTTCTTATGGAGAGTCTGTGAAATTTTAAGTATGAAGAAATGAGCTGCAGGGATAAATGGGGGAAGAAAGTTCTAGAAAGAGTGGAGAGCATGTGCAAAAGTTCTTAGAAACAATTTTACATAGGGTAATATAGAAAGAGAAAAGATTCCAGTGAATTGGAGTAAAGTATAGCTATTAGGGAATGAAATCAGAAAGGTAATTTGTGACCAGGTGTTGTAGTTTATGCTGTGTAAGTGGGATAGACGCCCTATCCAAAATTGTTTCATATGTTGAACTGGGGTTGACACATACATATGCCAATTAAGTACAAATTCATTAGTCACCTAGTATAACTTTTTGGAAAGAAGAGGACATACTTCATAGTGGGTTTGAAAATGGGCAGCTGACTTGGTTTGGTTAAAGGACAGCACTGGGGCAAGAGCTCCTATGCACGAATATGGGGCTTGAATGGTTTGAACTTCCTGCTTGTGCCAGGGAGAAAGCATGCCAGCTTTCTTATAGGCTTTCCCAGATGTGAAGCAAGTGAGCAAGAAGGAGGATGGAAATTAAAATGTCAGCAAACATGAAAAATGAATTCCATAGATTACATTTAACTTATAATTAGGAGGGAAGCCGTTTGAAGGTATTGAGCAAACAGAGTGACATATTCTGATTTAGTCCTGCCTGGTTTGCTGTAAGTGCTATGTTGAGATCTGAAAGGGTAATAGGAAGATGCATGGAAGGCAGATGTAAGCACTTGCTTTAGTGAGAGATAGTAGTGGTTCAAAGCAAGAAGTTAGCAGTGGAGATGGTGGGAACTGATTGGGTTAAGAATATATTTTGAAGGTAGGAATAGTAAGATTTGTTTATGAAATGGACATGATATTAGAAAAAAATTGGCTCTGAAAACTTGAGATAATGAGGCTGATGGTAACTGATAGAGGGGAAACTGATATAGCCAGGTTTGAGGGAAAGCAAATAAGAAGCTACATTTGCCCCCCAATTAAATAAGAGCTTGGAAATATAAACCTGGAGGTTAGGACAAAGTTGGCCAGTAATATATAAATGAAAGGTATTAGTGCATATACGGTATTCGGAGCCATGGAATTGGATGACAACCTAAGTAATTAACTGTAAATAGAAAAGCATAAAGCAGTACAGGGAGATCAGGTAAATGCTGATGAATGAGCAAAGTAGACTAAGGAGACAGAGTTGGGAGTAAAGAAGGTGCCTAGGATATCAAGAAGAGAAAGCGTGTCAAGGAGGAAATAATAGGGGTGCCTGGGTGGCTCAGTCTGTTAAGCGTCTGCCTTTGGCTGAGGTCATGATCTCAGAATCCTGGGATCAACCCCTGTGGCTGCCTTCAGGCTCCCTGCTCAGTGGGGAGACTGCTTCTCCCTCCCTCCTCTGCCTTTCCGCCTGCTCGTCCTCATGCTCTCTTGCACGCACTCTCTCTCGCACTCCCTCTCTCTCTCATGCTTTCTCTCAAATAAATACATACATGCATAAATAAATAAGTAAATAAATAACATCTTTTTTAAAAAAGGAGGAAGTAATAAGCTGTGTGGAATATTGATAGTAGGTCCAGTGTGATGAAGTCAGAGAACTATTGGATTTAGCCAAGAGGCAGTCACTGATGACGTTGACAAGAAAGGTTTCAGTGGGGTGGTAAGAATGAACTCTGCTTGGAGTAAGTTCAAGAAAGTGTGGGAAGAGAAGACTAGAAGAGAAATGGGTACAAATGTTTTGAGGAGGAGTTTTGTTCTAAAGGAAGGAATGGCATGGATGATAATTTTAAAAGGTTTAATTTTTTAATCAGTGAGAGAAATAATAGCATATTTGTGTGCCAATATGAACTATTCAGTAAATTGGAGAAAATATTTGGTGTATGAGCTAGCAGAAGTACTTGGATGGGATCTAGACACAAGTGACAGTTTGGATTTTACTAAAAACTTTCTTAGTAAAGGGGTTTCAGCTATCATAATAGGAAAATAAAGCAAAGCGTTATCAGCACAAATTCAGGAGATGGAGTCATAGATCTTATAGGAGCTTGTGGAAGTTTTCCTTTCAATTTTCTTCTCTCAGTGAACTAAGCATCAAAGATACTAACTACATCAAGATAGAGGAAGAATTTTTAGAAGTAGGATAAGAGAGAAAGGTTCAATATACGTCTGTAGTCCTAACACTGTGCATGAAGAACACCCAGGCACTACAATGAATTCACAAGGAAATTGCAATGTATTTTTTTAACTTATTAGAGTATTGCAGTGACACTTGATTTCAAATGGGTGCAATGCAAACTACTGAATTGAAATAGTTCACAATTCAAATATTAGATTATGTTGCATTTATTTAGGTGATGTTATTCCTTTGCAAAACTGGGTTTTTTCTTGTTGCCCTAATAAAAAGCACGTGGTGCATGAAAATCAGTGTGGAACAAGAAATAAAGGTGGTGGCATCCAATATCATTCCAAGGTTTGAGAAATTATGCCATAACCAAGAAGGCGCACAGATCTCCTTAATGAGTAATTGTGGTCATTTAAAATTGAAATACAAATGTTTTCTGTCTATTTACATGTATGTATTTTTTTCAAATGTTGGCTGTCATTTTGACATAAATCTTTGTTATATTGCCTAACTTAATTGCTTAATAAACAGACTTGTTCATTATTTCCTTTGATCTATGGGAGGCATGTAAAAATTAACAAGACACTAAGGGCACTGTGAACATAGAAAGCTTGGGTAACTCTGATATAATCATCAAGGACAATGGAAGAATATATGGACTAGGTGAATCGTAATATGATGGCTAGGTGTCATTACAAGTGCATTTTATGTTGCCAGTCAGAATTTTAAAGTGAGCTACATCACCATGAGTTTGTGTTTTTCTTCAGCCTTACTCCAGATACACAGATGCAGTATATAATTTGGGGGGATTTAATTTAATAAGGTTTGTAATTTTTTCAGCACACTAGAGCTAAGTCATGGAGAAATGATAGAAAGTTGAAAATACGTTAAAGGGAGATATTGTAATGTTTGATCATGTTATCTAAGATGGATTGAAGGAAAATGAGAATGTGAGGCAGGTGAGTCTAGTAAATAACATCTTAAGATCAGACGGGTTTAAGGTCCCATTTAGATCAAGGAATTGTATTCAGTGCATGAGAAGGAATGGAAATGGGTATGATTATAAATAATTTCGAACTCTGCGAATATAGGTAAATATCTTAAGAGGAATGAAGAAAAAATAGTTTTCTGGGGAACTTACAAATTCTTTTCATCCTTCCCAAAATCTGAATTTCTTTTACAGACTATTTTATATGAAAATTACTTTCTATATATTCTTCTTATCACAGCTTTGAGATTTTCAATTCCAATAAAGGAGACCATGAAGAAAATATTTTTTCATTGTATGATTTGTAAAGGAGGAGATTGGAACTAGCCAGAGAAAAAGATATATAAAATGGAAAGCTGGGCAGGGCTAGAAATTTCTTCAGGGAAGCCTTGGAATGGTAAAGGAAATTGGGAAAACTAACATTGAATTTTGGGATGCATTCCTATCTCTTTTGATTTGGGTAGTGATGTTCAGACAAGAGGCAGTTGCAGGATATAAGTCACAATGGTATTCTAACAAAAAGTTACTACTTACAATGTTGTTGCCATAGAAATACGTAGTTTTTAAAACATATACATCAGCAAGTGAGAATTGTCTTCACATTGATTAGTAATTAAAGTAAATCACACTTTTGCAATAAATTATTTTGCATTCTGGGGACCATGTGAGTGCATGTGGAGTACCCCAATATTGTTCATTGGTCTGTACAGACATGGTGGCTCTGAATACAGAACATTTGTCTGAAAGGAAAAATCAATGGATAAGTTAGCAAGAAATTTTACAAACTTACCTTTAAAAATACATTCATGGGGCGCCTAGGTGGCTCAGTCGTTGAGCGTCTGCTTTCGGCTCAGGGCATGATCCCGGAGTTCTGGGATCGAGCCCCACATCAGGCTCCTCCGCTGGAAGCCTGCTTCTTCCTCTCCCACTCCCCATGCTTGTGTTCCCTCTCTCGCTGGCTGTCTCTCTCTCTCTGTCAAATAAATAAATAAAACCTTTAAAAAAATACATTTACTAATTGTAAGAAAACATTCAACAAACCAAAATGGAGGGACATTCTACAAAAGATACATCTTCTGTAAAATGTCAGTCATGGTGAACAAAGAAAGACAGAACTATGAGAGATTAGAAAAGATCTAAGAAATATGATTAATTGCAACATGTTACCATGGATTGTGTTCTAGAACAGAAAAAGAATGTTCATTGGAAAATCAAATCAAAGTCTGTAATTTGTTTAGTATTGTATCAAAGTTAATGTCTGTTTTGTGGAATATACCATGGTTATGTAAGATTTTACGATTAGGGGAAGCTGATTGAAGGCTTTATGGGAATTCTCAGTATTACAGATGCAAGTCTTCCATAAATCTAAAATATTTCAAAATGAAATTTTAAAAACACACCAGAACAAGGCACTAAAATATTTCTAGGGAAGAAGCAATGTTACATACGAATTATTTGTAAAATACTCATTATCTTAAATGTTGTTAATATGCGCTTTATGATTAGTATATGGCTTCAATGTTTTCTTCTTATGAAAATCAAAATATTAATTAAGGCTCTCATAAATTCATATAAAACCTAAGTTCATTATCCTTCTTTCTTCTAAGGTGTATGTTCATCAATTATTACTTATATTAACATATATTTAGTTAGTGAGTTTAACATGTTTGAAATACTATTAAGAAAATATTGACTATAGAGATATGGAAATACTATATAAAATCTTGATATTGATGCTCCTACATTTCTTTTTTATATCTTTTTTTACATTAAATCTTTTAGCATATGACTGATAATAAATTTTAATTCTGTCTGAAAGTTCCAACATCTGTAATTCTAATTGTTGCTTTGTCCCTTGACGCTATTTTTCTTATCTTTTTGTATGCCTCATAATTTTTATTGAAATTCAGTAGTATTACACTGTTATGTGTTACCCAGCTCTCCTCAGCCTGCTGGTGAGAGGCTGGGGGGTGGTGTAGGGTGACGTGGGGAACCGACGACAGGTGGGATTTTTTTTCTTTTCATCAAACCTCACTCTACAGCAGGCACTGTGATTCTGGGTTTTGATGGTGTGGCCTTCCTGGTGCTCCTGTCACTCTCCCTTACTGTAGTTCCAAGCCCAATATATATTCCTGCCACTAGCCTCTTTCCCATTGCAGAGATCAGAAATGCTCCTTTGGCTCATAGATATCTCTTCCAAATCCTCAAGAAAACCCTGAGAAAGAACAGTCCCAATTTCCCATCTTGCCTCTCTCAACTTCTGTTTTTCCCCTGGATATTAGGGAACCCCTCTTTATGATACATACAGAAATCTCTTCACTTAACATCATTTTTCCACATATTTTTATTTTCTTATGTCTTTACTAAAGTAAAAGTCCTTGAAAATAGTTAAATGAATGTATCTGTAAAAAAAAATAAATAAAATGAAATAGGATCCAGATGACATGGCTTGCAGTGTTGACGGTGACAAAAGCTAGCAAACACATAAATAGTACATTCATGTATTTATTGCCCTGGTGGGGTTTGCCTCACCAAAATGAAATAAATATGCCTTATTGGTAGTATAGTAGTTACAACAAAGGAGATGATTCTCCTATGTTGTAGGTGTATGTACATGTGCATGTGTCGTGTGTGCTTGTGCGTGTGTTTCGTATGTGTGTTTTTTACATCTGACAAAAATTGCTGTGGTTCTGTGGTCAGTTTTGGATTAGTTACATAAATAAGGACTAAAGCAAAAATACTTTCAAATGTATTTGTTGATAAATAATAGAGAAAGACTAGAATGGTTGAATGGAGACTCTAGTGGAAAATGTGTAACAAAATGTAACAAGTAAACTTTATAACTCTTGAAGCTTGTCTGTAGGCTACCTACATGGACTGAGGTTATTACAAACTAACCAAACTTCCATTGCACAGATTATAGCCTTTTGACAACATTAATTTTAAAAATTATGCAAATTCTAGTTAATATATATAATGTTGAAGGGTGAGCAAGAGGACAATATGTATATGTTCGATAGATTCCATAAGAGAAATATATTTTTTCTTCTAAAAGTTAAATAGATAACATTGATGTTTTAATTAATGTATACATATGTTTATTTTCTTACTCATATAAATTATAACTAAGACAAATGTAGGTCATACAGTCATATATTGTTTTTAGTGAAAGAAGATCATAAGAGAAGGGAGGGAAAACTGAATGGGAAGTCATCAGAGAGGGAGAAAAACCATGAGAGACTCTTAACTATAGGAAACAAACTTAGGGAGGCTGGAGGGGAGGTTGGTGGGAGGTGGGGTAATTGGGTGATGGGCATTAAGGAGGGCACGTGATGTGATGAGCACTGGGTGTTATATGCAACTGATGAATTATTGAACACTGCATCTGAAACTAATGATGTACTGTCTCTTGGCTAATTGAATTTAAATTTAAAAGAAAAAAAGAAAAGAAAATTGACAAATGTGGTACATAGCTTTGAGGCAGTCAGTTTGTGACCTGGTTCGGAGATAGGAGGTTCATCCAGTTTGAGCTATGATAACTGGAGGGATAAGAGTTAAATCATATATTCCAGAGATTTACATATTATATTCAGGGATAAAACTTAGCTTGAGTTGAGGTCTACGGGAGTCTTCATGTATTTGTCTGGGAGCAGATTTTTATTTTTGGAACGTAATCCTAATAGCAGCATAAGGCATATTATGATGTAAGAAGAGAATAATGGTGTCCATATAACTACTTCCAAAAATAAAATATTTCTCCAGAGATAGATATCAGGTCCAATCCTTAGAGCCACAGGGAAATATATCTGCAGTCCTCAAAGTATCACCTTTGTCCACATTAATGGGTTAGAAATATAAATGTCTAGTCCCAGAGTACCCAGTTACTAATATATGAACATAAATATTGTATAAAACCTTACACATGTATTTCCTTAGCCATCCTAGATTAACTCTTTGCAGTAATCAAATGGTTTATGACCGAAAACCCCCTCTAATTCCCATCACCTATAAGGACTTAAGCCATTTCATTTATAACATTGTGTATCATCAGAAACTAGTTTTCAAAAATTCATTTTTGTTACAGTGATATTGATGGTACAGTCAATTGCCTAATTTATTTTTTTAAAAATATGGTTCTAACATAGTCTGTGCACTAAGCTATTTCTAACAAATGTTTGGTTTACAAATAAAGCTTTTTTTTAACTTAAGGAGTTTAGAAGTAATAGCTGAAATACATGAATAAACGGGAAATTAGGATAATGTGAAAAATGTCTCATCAGGAATAAGAAGTCGCATGTCTTTCTAATAGTAATTTGTCACACTTTCAAACTGTGCTTTTAATTTTCATTTCTCTTTAAACCAGTCTATTATTAAAAGCAGTTACATAATTAAAAATAATTTCATATCTCCTGGACATATGTGCTTTGATCTATTGAAATGTGACTTTCTTTAGCATTCAAAATATGTCATTGATTTATAAATAGCAAGAATAATGAACATTTCTTTAATGATACCATGGAAAAAACAGAATTTATTAAAACAATCATGGACATGCACATAACACACTGATTCTCTGGCTTTGAGAGAAGTAATATAAAGATATAAAATATGTAAGATATTTATTAAAATACGACCATTGGGCACATTTAAATTCTTTAAAGTAAGATATGTAAGAGACTTATAGTAGTGAGTATGTCAGTTCCTGCTCTTCAGTGATCTCCCACTTAGGCAAGAAAACTTAATACAATCAAGTTCTGCAGTAGTTTGCTACAAAAAATATCTTCAGAGAATAAGTAGTCCAAAGAATATCCTATTGGGAATAGCGAAGCCTGCTGCTGCTTTGTACATAGGTACATTAGAAAAAAAAGTTTCGAAAAACAATCAGCAATGCTTGTGAAGTGATTGCTTACGTTTTAATTCGGGATCTAGTACTTTGTTTACAGTATGCGAAATGGCAGGTTCCAAAGCTCCTTTTCAAAATGTGCCTAATGATCTGTGAGAACACAAATCTATCTATTGTAACAAGCTGTGCAGCTCTGTGTGATAGCTAGAGGCAAGAGTGATCTTCTGATAATCTACTGTTTACTGACAGACCCAAATACGTCTTGGAGAAAACTGCCATTATCTCCTTCACAGACGAAGTCAAAGATCCTTGAAGGAGAAGCTATATCTGAAGAAGCTACATATGAGCCCAGCTCAAAGCAAGGAGACAAATATGATTCTAGAGAGCAAACATTGGCATCAGGAGATAATTACTTGGTTTTCCTAACCTTTTTCTGTGGCATTTGAAATGATGAATAGATTGGGGCAATATGTGTGCATGTCATCTAATTAAAAATAAAGATATACGCCTTAGGTAATAACATGGCTCATTTCAGAAAGAGACTTTTACACAGGGTTGAATAGAAGTGCAGCAAAATACCTTATAGGGAAGAAATAAGGAACATGGACTCCAGGGCTAAAAGAAAAAACATTGGACAAACAAACAAATAAGCCAAATCAAAACAAAACCTGCCAAGAGAAGCCAAGGCAAAGAAAAGAATAAGCAATCCTCAGAATAGTAGATTTACCAGAACATGACAGACTACTAAAATCTGATTACAGAGATTAAGCAGAAAATCAAGTACACAAAATAACAAAGGTGAATTAAACATGAACTTCTTATGGATCCTGGATTCCAGAAGCCCACTCATTCCTATGAGTCCATACCCTGATGGCATTGATGTGTGCGCTTGGATGTGGTAGAGAACTGACATTCCCCATCATCATATGATTGTATGTAAAAGGATGGTTAAATAATTTTCATAATCAAAGCGTTGAAATGGGAAATACCCACGTCCTGAAAACAAAAAAAGGAATGAGGAAAACAATTCAATCTGGCTTTTAATTCTCTGCATGTATGAGTGGAACAAAAATAGACTAATACCCTAAGTGTCCCACAGGCTGAATTACGAGCACTGCCCCAGAGGTGGCTTTTCCTGTATCCCGCTCTGTGGTCAGGATGGCAACTGAAGGAGAATTCTTTCCTCTGCCTGATAGCAATCAGCATCCAGTGAGTAGAGCTAGTCAATTTTAGCCTGACCTTCAAAACAAATTCCTAAGGAAACAACTGGATGCATAGACTATAATGCCAAATATAAGAAATTATTTCAGTCCTTAACTTGGTATATTAATGTATTAGACAAATTTTGAAAATTAGTAATAATTTATACTAAACATATTTTTCATTTAAATATTCCACTTGTTATTTATAGAAGTACAAGAAACTGTATAATGCACCTGATAAAAAAAAAAGTACAGTAAATCACAATAAATGAGCTCCCTAAGGCTAAAAGAATGTTTCAACACAAAATATTCAGCATGGAAATATTGCTTCTGGCAGACATGATGGAGCAAAAGCATGTTTTAAACTAGATTTAATAATCTGCTTACTGACTTTGTTACATGGTATACACAGCATTTTCCCATTTTGCTCAATAACATGGATATATTAAATAAAAGCTTCTAATTGTATTCCCTGTTTAAAAAATATTTCTTTTTTGCTATTAAGAACTGTCATATAGAGCCATGTTTTTCTCCTAGAATTTTTCTTTTTTTTTTTTTTAAAGATTTTATTTATTTATTTGACAGAGATAGACACAGCCAGCGAGAGAGGGAACACAAGCAGGGGGAGTGGGAGAGGAAGAAGCAGGCTCATAGCGGAAGAGCCTGATGTGGGGCTCGATCCCACAACACCGGGATCACGCCCTGAGCCGAAGGCAGACGCTTAACCGCTGTGCCACCCAGGTGCCCCCTCCTAGAATTTTTCTTGATAATGTAGCTTTGGATACACTTACTGAAAATTACTTGGGGTATTTTATAATAATCTTGCTTTTATTGAAGAAATTATTTTCACTATTCTTTTTCTTCAGTTGCATCATAAGACTTTATATTATGATCACAACACATGAAACTTGATGGTAATAACTTTTCACCCACACTTCATTGCCTCCTAATAGCCGAAGAGACTATAATTTTGAGTTTTTAAGTTATATTTCGACAGTGAATAGAGGTGTGGAAGTCAGGGATAGAGAATTACTGAGTTTGGCATGAGGGGCAAGGAAGAGTTTCTGGAACGTATAGTCTCCAGTGAATGTCAAGATGGATAAAGAATGAGTCTCATGGCTGTCCTCAATATCTCTTTGGAAGTTTATAGCTAATTATCAGTTACATTTGAGGTGATTTTCACTTGTATCCACGTGATCTAATTCCATACGAACTTCATTTCTGGTACTCTCTAGGAAAACTGTTGCACCCACGTAAACTTAAAGGGACAAAATCAAACATATGGAGAAGAATAATTCCACTCATCCTCTTTCCTCATGCTGCCCACTTCCTTGCACAGAGCTTTTATTATATCACAGGCCAAGTTTAAGATATATGATATCTGGCATAACATTTCAATTTTTTAAAAATATTTTATTTATTTATTTGAGAGAGAGAAAACACAAGCAGGGAGAGGCGCAGTGGGAGAGGGAAAGCAGACACTCTGCTAAGCAGGGATCCCGAGTAGAGGCTCTAACCCAGGACTCCTGGGGCATGACCATAGCCGTAGGCAGACATTTAATCGACTGAGGCACCCAAGTGCCCCTGGCATAACATTTCTGTGTCCTTCCTGCTAATGCAATAGGTTTTCCTGTTTTGACCATCGCAATCAACAACTACACATCATTTAGGTAACAAAGGGGCATCCAAGCCCAGGTGTCCCTTAATGTCTCTTACTTCAGGGGTTTGACAGTATCAAAGTGCCATTTTATTTTAGTTCTAATGGACACTGTTGTGTAGATTTCTTTGTAGTTAAATAATCTTCTCTATAAATCCAGCTTCTCAAACTGACTTTCCCTGTATAAGTTTGGTGAATTGTATCATTAAATATATAAAATTTGTTCCATCCAGGGACAAGCTCCTTAGGGATCTTAGTTGTGTAGAGACCTCACTAGTTCTGAATTGAACCTGGAAGATCTGTGCTAGGAATCATGGCTTTAGGAGAGCTCAAAGCAGAATTTCCCAGCAGGGGTTTTAGGTCCTTCTATTCCACATAGCTAAGCCAAGCTATCTCACCTGTTATGCAGATAAAAACCATTAATAAACAAAGGTGAATCTGAGGATTGCCAGAGGAATTTAAGATTTGAAAAAGTACATCATAAATCCCACTGCCTTTATCATGGCTGGGAGTAGCCAAAACCAAACATCCAGGCCTCCCCAGTGATGCAGATAGAGCTTTCTCAGTTCAGCCGTAAATTAGCTCTATCCTACATAAGTGTATATTACTTTAAAAGCTTTTATTTATTTATATGTTTATAAATTAAAATTTCACCTTTTTTTACCTAAAAATTTATACTTTTTAGGAAATCTTACTTTTTTTTTAAAGATTTTATTTATTTATTTGACAGAGATAGAGACAGACAGACAGCGAGAGAGGGAACACAAGCAGGGGGAGCGGGAGAGGAAGAAGCAGGCTCATAGCGGAAGAGCCTGATGTGGGGCTCGATCCCAGAACGCTGGGATCACGCCCTGAGCTGAAGGCAGACGCTTAACAACTGTGCCAACCAGGCACCCCGGAAATCTTACTTTCTATTTTACATTATCAATTTGACAAGGTTACTACTACTGTTGTTATACATGATTATAAAAAAACACAACATGCATTTTCACCCTGAGAAAACAAAATAATATATGTATAATAATACAGTATTATCTTGCACCTAGAACTTATTTTAGGTCTAAAAAATTTTAATCAGCTATTATTTTCCTCTAAATATTATGAGCTACTAATGTAAAGTTGATAATGGACATAAATAATCAAACGAGATCTATGGCAATTGAAAAGGTGCCAGATATACAATAATTTTGCATTGATAATTTACTCTCAGCGTCTCATCCAGTTTTTTCCCCTAATTTTTCTAATGCAAAGATGCCAAACTAGATTTGAGCATGGTCAAAAATGATTTAATTACACTGCAATTCTCAGTTTTTTCTTAGCATATTATTTTTGCCTCTCTCTCTGAACACTCAAGATATCCACCATCACGTTTTATAGGTAAACTCAAAAATAAATGAACTGAAGTGAATTGAACACATATGCAATGCCAAATACTCATTAAACTCAAGTATACATTAACCTCAACTACGGTGGGAAGTGAAAGTAAAATTTTAGCTACCTCAGTGGAATAAAAGCTGAGTTCCTGAAAACACCTGAATCCTGTTATTACTGATGAACAGCTACAAGAGGTAATTGGACCCACTCTTGTTTAGGTGAAAAGCTTTGGCAGTGGGTTCCCTTAAAAACAAACTGATAACACTGAAAACTTTGCAGGCTATGCAGTGGATTGAAGTTTATCAGAAAGAATGCAGTTGGCACATTTATTCATTTACCTTGGATTACCTGCCAGAGCTTTTGGGTTTTGTTTTTTGGTTTTTGGTTTTTGTGGGGTTTTTTGGTTGTTTTTTGCAATAGATGATTTCCATGGAAAAAAATCTTACTATTTGAGTTGAAATATTTGAGAAATTGCATGTCTGGTTAAAGCGATAAGATAATGAAAAAAGTAAATTTTAAATTGAACTTCTTTACAAAACTAATGTAAATTCCATCAATCTGAGCTATTAGATGCCACCATGCAGTGTATTTTATATCTTCTATTAAGAGAATAAACATTTTTGTAAATTCAAAAAGATAATTCTCTTTACTTTCAATTACATTTCATTGTTCAATCTCCAAAGAAGTCTTTGAAATGCATAATTATTTTTTAAAATGTGATGCTTAATGTCAAACAACTTATTTCCTTTTTATGGGAAGTGAAAGGCCCAAATCTCAGAAGAGTTTTGGAACATTCAAAATGGTTTTCATCCATTGATAGTTCTATTGTTGCTGTGTCAATGGAAATGTATTTCAGGTTTAAACAACAAGCCACGTGAATGAGTTACATGCTAAGTGAGGATTATGGCTTGCTGTGATTATATTTTAACCTAAAAAGGAAAAAAAAAAATATTTCTAGAGGAGACTAATGTTGGAAAGCAGAAGTAGGGGGTTTGAATTCATTATCCTACCAATTTGTTTACTGATACTCAACACATCTAGTAATCTTCTCTTAAACATTTTCATGTGGTACAGTTGCAACAGTTAAGATATTAATTGATTTACTGTTCACTGTTGTGTTAAAATTACAGTTGTATTATTTTAAACAGATTTTCATTTGCTTTCTTTGACATTGAGTTTTATATCCACCCCCCCAAGAAGACAGAAATAAATAATATGCTTGAAAAGTGAACTAAACTGAGAAAGAATCACTTTAAGGATACTAACCCAAGTATTCTTACAAACATCTATTATTAACAAACCCATAGAAAGAGGCCCTAGAACTTTAAAGGCAATATCCAAATCCAATGAATAAATTAGATTTGTAGTCAATTGGTGCTAATAAAATATTTGCACTGTGCTCAAAACATTACTCAGAATTCACAACAGCCCCATATAAAAAACAAAAACGAAACAATGCAGAACAGTTGCTTTTTCATCCCTATTTTAAATGTCAATAAACTGACATCTGTAGAAGTTTAGAAATTTTGCCCCATGTTACATTGCCAATGAATGATGTCGCATTAGTATTCAGACACCTATTTCAGAGATTTTGTCTCACAGCCCCTAAATTAAAAATACAGAGGAGAGGAGGGCTAGAGTTAATAAGACTTTTGTTATGTATACTTTCAATAGAATGGTTTAGTTTTAAAATGAATTTTTAACGTTGAAAAATTAGAAATTAATCACTAAATTAAAATTTATCTCTCAACCCAGACCTCTCCTTTGACTCCTGGATTTTGAGCTTATCTCCCTGAAAATTTACCACATATAAAATATGATATTGATTTGTTATAAATGCTGCACAGGAAATAAAACTAGGTGATGTGAAAAAGAGTAATAAGAACAGTTTGCCATCTGAGGTAGGATATTCATGAAAGGACATTCACTCTATGATGTGATCTGAGCCAGCATCTGAGAGTGGTTATGGAGCAAGATCTAACAAAATCGAAAAGGGTATTCCAGAGAGAATATGTAGCAGGCTCAACGGCTTGGGGTCCAGAACATGTTGGACATCATTTCTGGACACAGAAAATGCATAGATTTATAAGAGTGAGAACTGAAAGCACATGGGAACAACGTATGTATGGTAAGAAAATTTGGATAATATTCTCAGTGTAATATAATGTTTTTGTAGGATTTTGAGCTGAGAAAAAAAATAATGACAAATATTTTTAAAGGATTATTCTAACAGTGAATAAAAGGTTTTAGGGGAATAATAATGGAAACAGGATTTATTTCTGGACTCTGTTCATTTCCATATATCTTATGTGTCTGTTTTTGTGCCATTATCATATTGCTATGATTACCACAGCTTTGTAGTATATCTTGAAATCTGAAATTGTGATACCTACAGCTTTATTCTTCTTTCTCAAGACTGCTTTGGCTATCCAGGGTCTTTTGTGGTTCCCTACTTATTTTAGTATTATTGGTTCTAATTCTGTGAAAAATTCTGTTGGTGGTTTTATGGAGATTTCTTTGACTCTGTAGATTGCTTTGGGTAGTGTATTTTTAACAATGTTAATTCTTTCAGTCCATGAGCATGGTATACCTTTTGATTTGTTTGCATCATCTTCAATCTCTTTCATCAGCGTTTTATAGTTTTCAGAGTACAGGTCTTTCACCTTCTTCATTATATTCTTAGGTTTATTCTTTTTGGTGCAGTTGTAAATGGAATTGTTTTCTTAATTTCTCTTTCTGCCAGTTTATTATTAATGTGTAGAAATACTAACTAATGTAACATTATGTATCATCTATACTCCAGTGAATTTTTTTTAAGAGTGGAAACAGGAAGGAGAGCTTAGATGCTCCTGTAGTGGTCTAATTGGGAGATGATGGTGGTTTAGATAAGCTCATTAGCAGTGAATGTGGTGATATATTGTCCAGGATGTATTTTGGAAATAAATCTAAAGGATAATTCTTGATTGTTGAGATGTGGGACAAGATAAAAAGAAAGGACTTAAAGATGATTATAAGATTTTTAGGTTGAGCAACTGGTACCATTTACTCACATGGGGAAACTGGCAGAGCAGCAGATGGAAGTGGAATTTAAAAATAAAGACATTAATTTTGGAAATGTTGAGTGTTCATCGGACAGTCAAATAGAGGTTTTTTTGTGTGGTTTTTTAAAGATTTCATTTATTTGAGAGAGAGGGAGAGAGCACAAGCAGGGGGAGCAGCAGAGAGAGAGGGAGAAGCAGACTCCCCACTAAGCAGGGAGCCTGACATGGGGCTGGATCCCAAGACCCTGGGATCACAACCCGAGCTGAAGGCAGATGCTTAAGCAACTGAGCTGTCCAGGCAAACCAAATAGAGATGCTAACTAATTAGTTGGACATACTTCTATAGTTATAGAAGTATGAATTTGGATTCATGATTATAGATAGCATTGAAGCCATGACTATAGATGAAAGCAGGGTAATTATTATGAAGAAGAGAGGAGGTCGTAGCACTGAGCTCTTGGACATTATAAAAATTTGCCATCCAAAAGAGGAGGGGAGCACCTCGGTGGCTCAGTCAGTTAAGTGTCTGACTGTTAATCTCAGCTCAGGTCTTGATCTTGGGGTCATGAACTCAAGCCCCGCATTTTAAAAAAAGAAAGAAAGAAAGAAAAAAAAGAGAAAAAGGAGATAAATCCAACAGGGATAATGAAGAATGGAAGACCAGTGAGGTAGCAAGAAAATCAGTGTTTTAACTCTGAAACCAAGTGAAGAGAGGTTTCAAGAAGCAGCAGGTAATATACTCTGTCAAATGATGCTTCTAACTCAGGTGAGATTATGACTTAGTGACCACGGGACTTAGTGCTGAGTTTTGTTTTCAGTGTTACCAGAAGAATTATAGAAAATGTAAGCACAAATATTAAAAAGAAAGAGATTTAATTTTACTCTTTTCAAGGTGAGAATACAATCATCTAAGCTGTGTGTCAGACCCATATGTAAAATTTGATGTGTGAGAGAATATTTGAAATGGGCCTTGGGAGATAAATTAGATTTTAGCAGATGGAGGCATAAACAGAGGGACAGAGAATTAACAGTTTGTGTGGAATAGAGTATAAGATTTGGTGGTTGTGACAGATTGTTTACAAAGATAGCCACCAATAGTTCCTTCCTTCTCTATATCCACAGGCTGCACCTGCTATTGAGAGATGAATCTATTACCCCTTTCCCCTGATTTGGTTTCCTACTATTGTGACTTACTTTAAGTAATAGAATGACTTACAGATTGTTTACAAAGATAGCCACCAATAGTTCCTTCCTTCTCTATATCCACAGGCTGCACCTGCTATTGAGAGATGAATCTATTACCCCTTTCCCCTGATTTGCTTTCCTACTATTGTGACTTACTTTAAATAACAGAATGACTTACAACCCTTGGAACCTGAGTCGCCATGTAAAAACTTTGACTCCACACCTTAGTATAGTATGAAGACACGGACATGCCTTGAAAAATGTGAGATTACAAAGAAGACTAGCCAGTCTCCAGAATTTTGAGTTACCCCTTAGCGGTAAACATATGTGAGTAAAGCCATATTGGATCCTACAGTCCCAGCTAAGCTGCTCTAGCTAACACCACAGGAAGAGACAAACCAAATCTGAGGAGGCCTGCTTAGTTCCTGAGCCACAGACTCAGAAGAAGTGAAATGGTTGATTTAAGCTACTAACTTTTAAGTAGTCTGTTACATAGAAGACAATAATTGATCCAGTAGTTGATTTTAAATTAGATTAAAATATTATGTGAATATATGAATGAAGTCTAAACTCAAGGTTTCTTTCTTATCAAGATGAACTTAAAGATATTTTTAATGAATAATGAGAGAAGTATTCAAGGAAATCATCCAGTACTCTATATTTCTGTTTATAAATATTGACTTAAAAAATATCCTGAAAGTTGTAGAAGATAGGAAGGAGGAGAAATCACAATACAAGAAAAAAACCAGTGGGGATGCCCAATTATTTTAAATTTCTATTAAGTATAATCAGACTTAACTAAGAATGACATTAAAAAATAGTGCACAAAAATGTGTATAATTGAAGGTAGAGGATAATCTCTACATAGCTTGTGAAAATGAAACAAATTGAATTTTTTAAGTATCTGTAAAGTGTTTTAGGTTTCCCAGATAAAATAAACTCAATATATTTAGGTCGAATACAGTATTTGCTTATTTATAGAAATAGAGAAACTATTAAAAATGACTACCTACATGCATAACACAAAAATGAGACTTTGATGAAAATTTCAATATATACAAAGGGAAGAGTTTTTTTAAATTTATGCAGTTTTTATTAAACTAAGTTGTTGAATGTCATCCTACAAGTAAACTTTGCAGATGATTTCTCTTATTTTCACTTTTCTTTATACAAAATGGCTCTTCTCCAAAACTGAAAACAATATTGTTTTTCTGCACAGCGTGTTGGACTGATATTCAGCCTTTGCTTCCTCAAAGTATATCATTTCCCACAATTGTACCACTTTTAAACCAGTAATTTTTATATGTTATTAAGTCATGCATCTTACAGAACAGCAAGATTAAGCATAATCACAACTTAGACTTTTGTTATTTTTGTATAGAATCCCAATATGCTATCTCAAAAGGCCTTTTTAAAAAATAATGTGGAAACTTACATTGAAGTGATTATCTAACCAGAGGGAAGAAATCAATGAGGAATGATGAAAACATCATGTTTCATTTTCCCCCAGATTCAGTGTTCCCAACATGTTCTGACAATTGGATTTTTATTTTGAACAAATAACTCAAAGTCTTCACATAGAAAACAGCTCAACTGAATAAGAATGAAAGTTAACTTTAGTGCAATTTTTGAAAATCCATCTGATTCTTCTAGCAAGAGGGAACAACTGACTCACTCTGGCAAGGTGCATTAAACTAGGCCACGGTTTAATAAATTGCCATTTTCACTAAGGAAATGGCAACAAAATAATGTCAAGATCTGTGGAAACGTGGCATCTGGACGAAGACCAAAATTAGGAGAGTAATTTTTCTTTGATTATCTGTAAATAGGCTGAGAGCTGGGTAAATGTGGGGCATTTGGGGATAAGGGAAAGAGCTAAGGTGCTCTGTCCCCTAAACCACATCTTTCATTTTTCCAGAACAAGGGTATTTCATATAGAAGACTTTATATAATTGATGAACATAGTTTTCTTCTGCACTTTCCCTATTGGTAGTAAGTGCTTATTTCCCAGCCAAAAGCAAAAAGCCTCCAATAATCCCCAGATCTTTTTTATAATGAACAAGTTTGTTCCTGTTAGGACAAGGGCTGTCTGAATGGAAACTCGGGGATTTAGTATCAATTGTTATTATATATGCAAATAAACGGTCAATAAAAATATGTGTTTATACGATCAACATGTGGCATCAGATGCTGCATAAGAACGTGTGGGGTGGGTTGCTTCGAGTTGATAATATTACTCATAACTCATATTCCTAGCAGTCTTTTGACCACTGAGCAAAATGTGTTCTCTTTTCTTATGCTGTAAAATGACACAACCCATTTGTTATGCATTTTAGATGACAAAGTGATTATGTCAAAATTATCAGCTCACAAAATGAGCTCATTTAATGATTTGCAACAATACCAATTGGGTATTGCCCTTTTGTGCACAGCTCATCTACTATTTGGGGAGAGGGATGAAGAATGTAATTATGTAGCACCTGATAAATCCTAGGGACTATGATAAGCTAATATCATATTCCTTAATTCCAACAAGGAATTTTCAGGGAAGGAGTAATCTCTCTGTTCCCTTTCAGATGTGAAAACTGATGATAACCAATGAAAGGTGATTCGATTCAGAAATCTATGTTATCTCCAGAACCACTGCTGCCTATTTATTTTTGCAATATCCTTATCAGCTCCTAGCACTGTTCTGTTCTCCCAGAAAGGTCACAATGACCTTGAAGCTTAGTCCATCTCATTCAATTTTTTTGTCATTTTGGCAGCCCTGGCCTTGATGCCTCATACTAAGCTTTATCTATTCATTCTCATAGTGGTCTCTATGTCCTGAAAGCACATTATGATGTTTAATTTCAATCCCTTTCTAGTATTTTCTATTGGCTATTGTTCAGTCACTCTTAGACTCCCTGCTGTGTCTCCTTTCTGTGTCATATACAGTCTATTCTTATATTTCATCCTTCAAATTGACATCATGTATTATCTCAACAGTCATTGACATTCTACATGTTATTTTGTTGAGATTTTCATTTGACTTGTACTATCATGGGAATTACTATCCTGAGATAGTCAAATGACAGTGATGCTTGAAGACTATGTTTTATATGAACTACTAATATTCTTTATTAACTTTTTATGGTTCCAGAATTCTAGAGTTGTACCACCCAATACAGTAATAGCCTTTCCCATGTGGGGCTATTGAGCACTTTAAAAGGAGATAATCAAAAGACAATTATCATATGGTTTCACTCATTTACGGAACATAAGAAATAGGAAGATCAGTAGGAGAAGGAAGGGAAGAATGAAGGGGGGTAAACAGAAGGGGGAATGAACCATGAGAGACTGTGGACTCTGGGAAACAAACTGAGGGCTTCAGAGGGGAGGGGGGTGGAGGATTGGGATAGGCCGGTGCTGGGTATTAAGGAGGGCACGTATTGCATGGTGCACTGGGTGTTATATGCAAATAATGAATCATGGAACATTGCATCAAAAACTGGGGATGTACTGTATGGTGACTAATAAAACAAAATAAAAATTATAAAAAAAATAAATAAAAAAGGAGATAATCAAATTGAGATGTACTACAAGTGTAAAATATGGATTGGATTTCAAAGATCTAGTACAGATAAAAGAAGAAAGAAAAAAATCTCATATTTTATATTGATAACATATTGAAATATTTTATATATTGAGCTAAATGAAATATATATTACTAATATGATCTACATATTTTATCTTTCTAATGTGTTTACTGGAAAATATAACATATATAGCTTTTATTTGTGTCTCACATTATATTTCTATAGAGTTTCAAATTAAATTTACCTGCAATTAAAAAGGCATGTGAGGTGGGAGTGGTAGTAGAGGCAAGGAGAAATGTACGGAGGAGCCTGAGGGAGAAACTGTGAAAGGAAGAATCATTTGGTACTTCTTTACTGTTAGAAGTTGCTGGTAATTGCTAGAAGAGTTAGCAAATAACTTTTCATGTGGCACTTGATAAACATGTTAAACTGTTGTTAATTGTAAACCTTTATGTATATGTGCTCTAGACTATAATTCTAGAGGCCAGGAAGGGGCAATTCCTTATCAAGCTAGCACCTGGAGTATACAGATATCTCAATTAATATACAGTTAGTTGAGTCGAATTGAATCGAATTGGGAAAAAATAGAATGTGTAAATCCACTTAAGATGAGATTTGAGTAGTGAGAGATCAAAAGCAAAGAAAACAAAGCTCATATTCTTCCTTACATCTTCCTCCTTTCAGTAATGGTACTGCCATACTCCCACAGGTTCAAGCCCAAAACAGAAGGAGTTTTCATTCCTCCATTTCCCTCAGCACCCACACCTAACCTAGTATTGAGATACAAACATCCTCTTCTCCCATCTCTTCTACTAACATTATAGGACAAGCAACATATAGTACAAGTATAATTCTCTCCCATGAGAACCACTGCGCCTGTGTTTCTATTTTGTCCTCTTAAACTTATTCTTCACAAAGCAGCCAAAGTAATCTTTTAAAAAATGATCATTATACCTTTTTATTTATTCTCTAAAATCCTCCATGACTTGTTGAATTTGGATTAAAATCTAAACTCTGCTAGCTCTCAAAGCACGACAAATCCTACCGCCTGTCATATTGTCCATTGTCAGGTCTTATGACTGTCCATCGTGCTCACGTGGTCCAGTCACACCAGCATTTATGTTTCTTCAACATTCTATGTATATTTCTCATTAGGGCCTTTGTTTTTGGCATATGCTGATCCACAGATCTTTCTGTGGTGGATGTCTCAGTTCAAACATTTTTTCTTCAGAGATGAATTCCTACAGAGAGGATTTCCTACAAAGTAATATGCCCCCTCAGACACTTCATTACCATCTTTAATTTTCTCTTGAAACTTATTTCTACCTGAAATTATCTTCATTAGTTGTTTGATTATTTTAGTATATGTTTCTCTTCCAGTAAATTGCGGTCTTCACTAAAGCTTGCATCTTGTCTGTCCCGTTTCCTTTGCATTATCAGCAACCTTAATGGTTCCAGATATAGAACTGATGCTAAAAATGAGTCAAATTATACAGAAAAGCAAACTAAAATGATCATTAAGATGTAAAAGAGGAGTTTAGAAATGAAATCAGAACATTGAAAGAAATAAACCACTATTTATCATTTTTAATGAGCCACTGTATGCTGTTGGATCTATTTTATGAGCTTTATATGATATTGTAAGAAATTGCATGTTTTCAGATGCTAACAATGACTACCACTGAGAGGTAATGATTAATTGTGTATAATATCAGCTTATAAATTTATGATAAAGTTCTGACACTCAAAACTAGGGCCGGTTCTATCAAATAATAGACAATTTAGGACATCCACCTATAAACCTACTACCCCCAAGGATCTCTTGAACTAACCTCATGGGTGACTGAAATGATATGTTATAATAATTCAAAGTAGATATTCATTCAAGTGTTATAATTTTAAAGGTATCTGAGCAGACAACCCTATCTAAATATTTGGCTCTACTTTAACTGACAGAGGTCTACCATTAGATATTAACCCCTTTATTAGTATCTTTTGTCTTTAGCAGTAATATTTGAAAGCTACAAGTGTTTTCTGAAATAGAAACACAATAAATTTAGATCTAATATTGACATCATAAGATATGATGAAGAACCAGGCTAGCTAGCTGAGAGAAGAGCTCCAAGTGAATGAAAATTTAGCAAGAAACTGAAAGTAACCTAAGGGTTTTCCTGTTCTGTTTGCTGGGATAGGTGGTTCTGGAAATATGGTTGTAGCATAAAGGTGGCTGAAAGGTGAGCATGGATGTCCTCAAAGATGAACAGTGATGTACAGAAAGGGATGAGAATAAAAATATCCAAAATACAAGCTCGAAATAATTCTAATAGGAATCAAATAGGATAGCTTTAATGGCAAAAGACAGAGCATATAAATATCTTCTGATGTAAGAAGTAAATACATTATAAGTATTTTTAGAAATTCATAGTTTACAAAACACTCAAACATGAATTATAACGTTTTTCTTTGGAGACTCACAATATCCCATCAAATAGTTAGGGAAATAGCATTTTATCCTTGCTATAGAGTTTTAAAAATCTTGAATTCCCAGATAATAAACAGTTGACCCAATATACATAGTTAATGACTCTAAACACTTAGTTCGAAACCATTCAATTTATTTATTAGTTTTAAAGGACTATATCTGATGTAACTGAAGAAAGAAAGAAGAAAGGAAGGAAAGAAGGAAGGAAGGAAGGAAGGAAGGAAGGAAGGAAGGAAGGAAGGAAGAAAGAAAAGAAAGAACCACTTCTGGTTCAATTGAAGGGAGTACAGATAATTCTGAAAAGTGACTTTTGTCTCCTATATTGATGGTTACTATCTCTACTTACTAACTCTTAAGACTAATTACAAAATAGGTACACAATAAAAAGGTGAGAAATCAATGCATATAAGCTTAAAAAAATTAAAAGCCTATGAAAGAGTCATCCTATGAAGGTATTTCATTTATTAACTGCTAGTCCCACAGACTAGCAGTCTGAGGGACAAATTTTGTCTGAGGGGCTTCCATTTTCTTATGAAAGAAAAATGACATCTTATACTTTGGAATTTTGCCATCTCACAAACGGTATAGTGATCAAACTAATCATTGTTTAAAAATTATAATATTAAATTATTTCTAAGTGATCTCTCTTAGTTTATTGTTTAAGTTACATTTCAATTATATAAATGTATTTTACTGTGCTGTGTTTGGTTATAATACATGTTCTCTTATTTAAGGTATTTTAACGTCATATGAAGAAAAATACATAAGGGTGTGGAAAGAGAAAGTAGATCAGTTTGAAACAGTAAATTGGGATAATTTAAGACATTTTCATAACAAAAAAGATTCAGTGAAAAAAGAGATTATGCTTCAAACTTGGTCATTTATTTTCTTAGTTTCTTTAGGGAAGAGGAAAAACTGTAAAGAGTTATACACTATCCGTAAAATTAAGGTACAACAAATATACAGCCACAACTAAATTAAAAGAAGGTAAGACATTGGTAAGGGTAATCGGTTTATAAACCTTAACCGTGTCATAAATAGTGAAAGAGCTGTCGTGATATTAAAAGCCTCCTTGAACACCGGATACTATAAGGAGTATTTATGTGACAATGAATTTAAAGTCTATGGGATATGTTTGACAATAGCACATTTATGATAATGTCCTATACCTATCCCAGGATAGATTTAATTATGGCGACATTATGACTTGCTATTAAGTATACTGTGTACTGATACTATTAAATAAGGTCTGGATGTTTATTACAAGATATTTTTAACAATTTAATATATTTCCTAAATAGTATATGGTGAATTAAATTAAAAACTGCAGGGCTTTTTTCCAGGTTTAAGTCAAAAAGTTTATGATAGAGAGAGTTGCCTAATACTTTGTAATAGAAAATCATACTGGTATGTCAACTCCTTTTCAATTAAAAAAAAATTCCAATCAATCAATATCATACTACATGACTTAGAAACTTCTAAAAAGATGCCTAAAAGTTTAGCTGCAGTAAATTAGTCTCAGTAAGAAACAATAATATGATATAAAAATTACAATATGTGGGGTGCCTGGGTGGCTCAGTTGGTTAAGTGTCTGGCTTCTGCTCAGGTCATGATCCCAGGGTCCTGGGTTCCAGTTATACATTAGGCACCCTGCTGAGTGGGGAGTTTGCTTCTCCCTCTCCTTCTGACCCTCCCTCCCACTCATGCTCTTGCTCTTTCTCTCTCAAATGAATAAATAAAAAAATCTTTAAAAAAAAAAAGAATTACAATGTATTTTCTTTACTTTTACTTTACATATTAGCCCTATAGTATGTTCACTACTATGTGAAAGAACTCTAAATTTGCTTTTGGATAATTAAGGTCTTACTCACTTTAATCAACATAAAAAATCATAATAATAAAACAAAATAAAGGGATTATCATGTTCAGAAATAAAACTCTAAATTGCAAACATTTTGCACATACCTGTTTTTTGGTAGACTTTAGCTATAAAATAATAATTGTTAACACTAACAACATATGTATTTATATATAATAGTTGTTATATATAGTTAAGTTATTATATAGTTAAATATATAATTATTATATATAGTATAATTTTTATATATAATACTTTTATGTGTCCTTTGATACATCCCCAATATATCCCCAATTATTATTACTACTGTTACTCAATGACAAATGTATGGTTTTTATTTTTAGAATACATTAGTATTTAATCACTTTTGAATATGTGTATTTTTTCCTTATTGAAACTGCATCTCCAGTATGATGTCACTATATGCCAGGATTTTGTAGAATAACTGCGCTAGACTTTTGGTCAAGTTTATCAAGAGAAGCACTTAATAAATAATTCAGTATCAGAAAAAAAAAATTTAAAAAGCCCATGTTGACCTGTTAAAACTGAAGGATTGTTTGTCTTTTTCTTATTTGTACTTTATTAAGTGTTGATGTTGCTAATTCTGACTCCATCTGATTTTAGCTCTTCTTCTGCAGTCTCACTGTGTTCCAAGATAACTCCTGACCTGTGGGATTTTATAACCCATACTTTACTCTAAAGTTCGTAGAAAAAGCCACTTACATAGTTTTTTCAGAAGGAAGTCTGCCTTTCTATGCTAACTCTTCACATGATATAACCCTGTCACACCCTTACGTTATGATTTGGAGTCCTCATTAAATCAAGCAACTCCTCTGCAGACCTGGACTTAACTTGTCCTTCCTCCTTCCATGAAGTTGGAGTGTTTTGATGCCATTTTGGGGGTTAGATTTGGGGTGAATTGTATAAAGACCCTTCAAGGTAACATTAGCCCTGTGCTTCACTTCAATATATATTTGAAAATCCTGTGCTGGAGTATTTCTACAACTAGCCTTGCTATTAAAAAGTAGGACATTTTTTTATAAATTGAATAGTAGGCTAATTATGAAGTGGAAAAATAGAAAATTTCCCTATTAGAAAAAATGCTAGGAAAAAATCTCAGTGCTCATCAATAAAGATGTGGTCAAACAGTAAAGATGTATAGAACGAAATGCTACTCAGAGGCCAAACGTAAAGAAAGGATTCATTTGAACTGATGTGGCAAAAGCCTAAAGAACTACTGTTAAATTTAAAAAGTATACTTTGATGCACTAAGTACAATACTGTACAACTTATACAAAAATCACACAACACAGTGATTTATAAATATGTATATGTACGTGCATATGTCCACAAATGTGTAGGAAAAGAATGGGAGCATGCAGACCATAATGTTAATAGTTGTATTCTCTGAAGATATGGAATGAGCCATGTTTTGGGGGAGGGGATGTTGCATTACTTGTAATGTAGGATGTTTTTGTAATAGAAAATATGTATAGGAAATAGTTGTTCAAATAAGTATATTTTTTTTAAAAGAGAGAGACAATAGCGTGAATTATGTAAACTCTTGACAGTTGTCATCTCCAGGTTCTGAGATTATGGATAATTGATCATTTCTCTTTGTATATTCTGTGTATTCTCTTTGTGCACCTAATTCTAATGGGAAAAGGAATCCCACAGCAAGCAATTCTGTGATACCATCTGGGTATCTTACAATTCAACTCAATTCTTACATTATTCCTGGAGATAGCGTCAGGTTAAAGGCTTTGTCCTACAAGACTAGCATCCTTCAGATGCCAATTGTGAGTCCTGTTTAGCACCTGTGCTTCTGACTGACTGGATATAAATGGGAGGTTCCAGTGATTCCCTTCTTGGGTTCAGTTAATTTGCTAGAGCAGCTCACAAAACTCAGAGAAACATTTTACTAGTTTACTGATTTACTATAGAAGGGTATAACTAAGGAACAGCCAGCTGGAAAGACACATAGGGTAAGGTATGTGTGTCAGGATCTCAGAGCTTCCCAGCATACTCCTTGCACACCACCCTTCCCACATCCTTACATGTTCACCAGTCCAGAAGCTCCCTGAACCCTCTCCTTGTGAATTTTTGTGGAGGCTTCCTTACTTAGGCACGACTGATTAAATCATTGGCCATTGGAGATTGAACTCAATCTCCAGCCCTTCTCCTCTCCCAGGATAGGATTGAAAGTTCCAACCCTCTAAACATAGGGTTGGCTCTTCTAATGACTTAGTTCCGGTCCTTCTTAGACCTAGGGGCTTTCCAAGTCACCTAATTAACATAACAAAAGACACCTTTGTTGCTCTCAACACAGGAAATTTGCAAGAGTTTTAGGAGCTCTGTGCCTGAAGCTGGAAGAAGGCCAAATACATATTTCTTATTTTAAATCACAATATCTCACATACTTTTGGGGTTTACCTGGAAATTTTTTTTTGCATGGTCCAGCATTATGTTTATCAAAGGAAAATAACAAAGTTACTGTTAATTTAAATATTCTCACATATACAAACGTATTTCTATTCTTTATTATTTATAATGTGCTATTCACATTTTGAGTCACAAATATTTAATATCTGTATTTGACGGGTTTAATTACTCTTTCTATTGATTGATGTTTTCTTTGTTCAGAACAGATCATTTGCATTTCTGATACCAACCAATGTTCTTAAAAATGTACTTTTAATTCCTCTTAAATGTATTTAAGAGTCCTGGTTTCAGCTCTGATATGTTAAGAATTTGGACGCACTCAATCCTGTCAGTATAGGTAATTACTTTTCTTAGACCCATCAAAAAATTGAGAACATAGGGCAAAGTGTTACTTTGAAATCTGGAGAGACAGACACATACAGAGTCATAGCCAGGATCAGTTTACCTGGAGCAAAAACTGCTGGAGCCATAATCTGGTAGGAATACTTACATGATAATGAGAAATTGTTGGATGCTAACTGTGGACTATCTTGACAGTGAGAAACTCCTGGGGGGAATGCAGCCTTAGGAGTCTTCAGCACATTCCATGGGTTCACTCACAGGAAACTCAACAAATTGTCACTGTGAAGACCCCATTTTCAAGTTCATGATCTATTGTGTATAAGAACTCCACTTTAAATATAAAGACACAGGTTAAAAGCAAAGGGATAGAGAAAGATATAGCATGCTAACATTAAAAAGAAGGCACTAAGCAGTAAAAAAAATTTTTTGTTGCAGGAATAAATTAGACAAAAGTGAAACAGGATAAAATAACTACATCCCAACCTTTTCTTTAATCAGAACTTTCTTATAAGGCCTTAATAAATTGTTTTATTTAAATTTGCAGAATACAAAATACTTAAATTATTATGTGATCATATCCTATATTTGCTTATCCTATAACTATTTGACCTTAATAGATTATTAATTCTTTATAAATTTTCAGAAAAGGTAAATATTTGAAGGTCATGGTATAAATAAGTATTTGAATAAAATAACTTATGAAATAGTCTATTTTACCCATATATATAACAATCAGTATGATATTCCACTTAATCTGTCTTCAGGCACATGGATTTTGATTATGACCCTAAAGTCACAAAAAATAATTTTCTGTTTCATGACTTGTAATTCATTTGTAAAATGCTAATATAGTCTATTGGGCTTTGCCACTGTTGCTAAGTTTATTCAAAAGAGCTACTAAATTATAATTAAATGAACAGGGATCTGCCTGGCCTGTTTAAATATTGTAATTGGTTCATAAATATGTAATGCTATTAATTAATGTGTAGTCCCTAGCAATTTTGAAATAAGAAGTATTGCTGTCTCCAGTGACTATCTTTTTTTTTTTTTTATTAAAGATTTTATTTATTTATTTGACAGAGATAGAGACAGCCAGCGAGAGAGGGAACACAAGCAGGGGGAGTGGGAGAGGAAGAAGCAGGCTCACAGCAGAGGAGCCTGACGTGGGGCTCGATCCCATAACGCCGGGATCAGGCCCTAAGCCGAAGGCAGACGCTTAACCGCTGTGCCACCCAGGCGCCCCTCCAGTGACTATCTTATACATAAAATATTTTATCTCCCAAGAATGTATTTTGAAAAAAAAAATCAAAGTTTATTTAAGTAGAACTTTCCTTAAATGTAGATACTAGGAAAATACTAGAAATTATGTTATAATGTGGGTGAAAATTCCCAATAACATTGACAAATCACTTAATAGGATTGTCTTCTTTATCACCATGTTTTATGAGAAGGGGGTGTCAGAACTTCTGTCCTGTATAATGGCTAAAATGCTTTCCCATTAGAAATACCCATGGGAAGTAGAAAATTGTCCCCAACTATCAACTTCATGTCTTTACATCAATTTAAAAAATTTCTCTTCACAAAGAGAGTTGATCCGTCCTCATTTAGAGACACATAACACACATTTTTAATCTTAGAGGTAAAAAGCTACGTAAAATAAGACCTCACATGACTATAAACCTGGAACTCACATTCATCTTCTCACCTTTCTTCATTTTAATTTTTATCAAATTCACTGCTAAAATGTTACATTGTCTTCATTTACCTTTCCCTTTCTATATTTTCTGAAAGTTCTTTCATGAGCAAATTAACTTTTAATTTAAGAAGATCGGAGAATAGAACGTGTTATTTTCCGACACCTACTAATTCTTCTCTCTGTGTAGATTTTAAAGAGCAAAGTGTCAAATGGCTACATATTTTCTTCCCTAATGGAACTGCTGAAGATTTCATCAAAAAAATTAACCCTTTAAACATTTTTAAAGTTATTTTATTTTCAGCAAGCCTGTTCATTCATGAGTCTTTATCTGGTTTTATCCAATATTCCAATTAAACAGATGAGATAACAGGCACTTTGTTGGGGACTAAAGTTTAATTTTCCTACATATCTTGTCAATTAAGAATAAGCAAATCTATCCAGGAATTTTCTGGCATTCAATAGTGTACCTATGAATTATTCATTCATTTGTATATTTCATTTATGTCAAATCTTGTTAGAACAGTTAATTTTACATGAAAGTTATTCTCAGAGGAAGTTCTTAACAACTGGACATTAGCATTTTTGAGTGAGTCAGCAGTTTTCACGTAACAAGATTCCTGTCTTGTTACATTTTCATAATTTAATCATTACACAGCATAATATAGATCTAAGAATGTCATTTCTTGAGTTATATATTAAAATTATGTGCTTAATAGTCACTTATAAGAGAATAAAGAACAGAACGTTAGCAAGCATATATAATCAATCTGTTGTATAGAGAATTAGCAGGAGGGAAATATGTCCTTAATGAAGTCACTGTTTTGTAATCAAAATGTTAAATCAGTCATAAGAAGTAAGAATTCTATCATCTAAACATACAGGTGAGTACCATACATTGTTAAAAAATACTTTAGTTGACTATAATGATGTTTTAAAGGCAATGATTCTGGATTAGTGTAACAATTTACCATGTAAGATTACTTTGCTATTAAACTTAGATCTATGGCCACTGAGATATAAATGTTTCTCTTATTTCAAGAATCTTTTACATTTAGCACATAATAAAGTTAGTCTATCTGTATGTAAAGGTTTCCTTTGGATTCCTTAAAATATAATAATAATAATAATAAGGCTGGTGGCTGAATTAATACTCGGGATCTTTAGCATATGGCCCTACCGCTTCCATTATTAATTCCAAACATTAGTCTCTTCTCAGCGCTTATTTGAGATTAGATGAGAATTTAGTTCTGACAAAGGCAGGTTTAACATTTCCCTCAGCTTGACCAAACGTTAGACGGCTGTTTCTTGCTGCTAGGCCCCTAACTTTCTTCTCCCCCAGGCCTTACAGAATCCAGAAGGCCTAAAAACAGAGTTTCCTCCCTTCCCCTTTCTTAGAACATTTACTTTAAAAAATTTGTAAATTCTTTCTCTGCCACTTTAATGTATAAATCTTTTTAAAAGCTTTTTGTTAATGTTACAAGCCATGACTGACTTTCTCAAGGACTTGCAAGTGATCTCTTTGAAATGTAATCATCAAGGAAAATAGTATCCATAATTCCTGGTCTCTGTGGGAAGATAAAACCCTAACTTAGGTGGGCACCTAGCCCTGAGTTGTAAAACTACCTTCTGCCATGAGGATATAAGTAAGTTTACTTTTTCTTTGAGTAAACCCAATGAGCAAAAACAAGGCCTACTATCCCACACCCTGACTCTCACAAACCCTCCCACCCATATTTCAGTGGAGTTGAGTTCAAACTGTTTTCTTTTGGTCTCTCTTCTCTATGCAGTAGCTTTTTTGCTTCAACAGTTACTCTCCTTGAAACCATACATGAGAATTTTTTATTGGATGTGGTAAGTCATTCTCATCCCTGAGTATTGGAGAGCATGGTGATTACAGAAGAATGAAATTTACTGCAAGAGACTTCAGGGAAAGACTAGAGGACTTTTTATGCTATGCAGTTGGCTCACCATAGGGAGAAAGTGATTTCCTTTCTCCACTTGCAGGACTGAAGACACCTAGAACGATCTAGCATAAAGACCTGATTCTCAATGAATATATGGATAATTAAACAACTGCCTCTCACATGCCCTCTGAGGAATATGAGACAGGGAAAAAAAGAACCATAAAATTCATAAAATAGAGCTGCTATAGGGAGGAGATGATGATATGATTTCTCAGGAAAACAACTTAATGAATACATTAATGTTTCCTTTAAGGATCAGACATTAAATACTTTATTGTAGTTAATGATCTGAAGCAGTAGATTAGAATATCAAATGGGAGATTTTTGCTGAAATAAGAGAAAAAATAGAGAAGGAATATATGAGGGAAAATCTTGGAGCTTATTTGAAAAACACAGGAGACTCAAAATGCAAATAAGAGGTTAAAAATGAAAATGTAATATATGAGAAGAGTAATTAGTTAATAGAAAAAAATATATTTTTATCTGAAGAATGATTCATGTCTAAGTTTGAAAGCTTCATAGAGTTCCTGGGGAAAAAATGCCAAAAAAATCATGTTTCCAAAAATTGAAAGAATAGGTTAATAAGAAGTAAGAAGATATTAGAATATCACCATCAGGTGCTTTGAAACACTTGAAGCTAGAAGACATTAGAATTTTATCTATATTCATTAAGTGTAGAAATTTGATGAGTGGAACACAGCAATCCTACACCTAGCCAAGACATCTTTCCATTGTTAGTGCAGAAGATATTTCTGAATATGCAAGAATTTAGAGTATATACCACAGATTTTGTAAGAGGTCATGCTCATCAAACAATGACTCCAAGCAAAAATATAAAGGATTGAAATGTAAAGCCATCAAAGTGAGAAAGATGTAGGAGAACGAGGGTGGTGAATTATAAAAATTTTATATGACTGGGAGAAATGTGAAATGGCACATCATTCTAGAAAATAGTCCTGATCACACACGCACACACATGCACACACACAAACACACACAATATTATCTACAACCCTACACACATGAATCTGGCAACTTAGATCAAATGAACTATTTTCTTATAAATTGCAAAAAATCACAACCCACCCAATATGAAAAGATGGTTTAAATACCATTATAGCTGAATTTAATATATAAATATATTATATATTATATACATAATATTTATTTTAAAATTGATTTTCAAAATACTTAGTTTTTTAGAATCGTTTTGGTTTACAACAAAATTGAGAGGAAGTTACAGAGATTTCCCATATACCTATTGCCAGCACACATACACACCCTTCTCTGTTAGTCAACATCCACCATCAGAGTGGTACATTTTTTGCTGAGGAAGAACTTACATTGACACATCATAATCACCCAAAGTTCATGGTTTAACTGATGGTTGGCTCACTCTTGGTGGTGTACATTCTATATGTTTGGTCAAGTGAATGATGACATATGTCCATCATTGTAATACCATAGAGAGTATCTTGGATGACCTAAAAATCCTCTGTGCCCTGCCTGTTTATCTCTTTCCCCAACACCCCTGCAACAACTGATCTTTTATTGACTCCATAGCTTTGCCTTTGGAGAATGTCAAACAGTTGGAATCATATAATATAAAGACTTTTCAGATTGGCGTCTAACATTTAATAACATGCACTTAAGGCTCTTCCATGTCTTTTCATGGCTGGATAGTTCATTTCTTTTTAACATTGAATAATCCATATTCTGGATATACCATATATATATATATTTTTTTTCACTTACTGAAGGACATCTTGATTCCTTCCCGTTTTGGCAGTTATGAATAAAGCTTATATAAACACCTGTGTGCAGGTCTTTGTATGGACATAAGTTTTCAACTCCTTTGGATAAATACCAAGGAGTATGATTGGTGGTCTGTATGTTAAGTATACTTAGTTTTCAAAGAAAGTGCTAAACTGTCTTCCAAAGTGTCTGTGTGGTTCTTGCATTTCCACCAGCAATGAATGAGTTTCTGTTGCTCCAAATTCTTTATAGCATTTGGTGTTATCATTGTTTTGGATTTGGGTCATTCTAATTCTTAAGTAGTGGTATTCTATCATTAGTTTAACTTTCATTTCCCTGATGACATATGATGTGGAGCATCTTTGTATATGTTTATTTGCCACCTGTATATCTTCTTTGGTGAGGTGTCTGTGAAAGTCTTTGGACCATTTTAAAATACAGTTGTTTGTTTTCCTGTTCTTGAGATGTAAGAGTTCTTAGTGTATTTTGGATAACAGTCCTTTATCAGATGTGTCTTTTTCAAATATTTTCTCACAAGTCTATGGCTTGTTTCTCATTTTTTTTTTTGATATTGCATTTTGTAGAGCAGAAGTTTTTAATTTAATGACATTAAGTCTAGCTTATCAATTAATTCTTTCATGGATCATGTCTTTGGTGTTATATCTAAAAAAGTATCACCATATCCAAGGTCATCTAGGTTTTCTCCTGTGTTATCTTCTAGGAGTTTTATAATTTTACATTTCACATTTAGATCTCTGATCCATTTTGAGCTAATTTTGGGAAAGGTTGTCTTTGTCTGCATTCATTGTTTTTCATATGGATGTCCAGTTGTTTCAGCACCATTTGTTGAAAAGACTATCTTTGCTCTATTGTATTACCTTGCTCCTTTGTCAAAGATTAGTTGACTATATTTGTGGGGTTCTGTGTCTGGCTCTGTTCTGTTGCATTGTTCTATTTATCTGTTATTTTGCCAATATACTGTTTTGATTACTGTAGCTTAGTAAGTCTAGATATTGGACACTGTCAATCCTAACTTTGTTCTGCTCCTTCAATATTGTGTTGTCTCTTCTGTGTCCTTTGACCCTTCATATAAACATTTGCTAATGTTTGCTAATATCCATAGAATAATTTGTTGAAATTTTGATTGGTGTTGCATTGAATTCATAGGTTAAGTTGGGAAGAACTGACATCTTGACAATATTGAGTCCTCTTACCATGAACATGAAATACCTATTTATTTAGTTCTTCTTTGATTTTTTTCATCTGTTTTGTAGTTTTCTTAATATAGATATTATACATACTTTGTTAAGTTGATACATAAGTATTTCATTTTGGGGTGTTAATGTAAATGGTATTGTGTTTTTAATTTCAAATTCTACTTGTTATTTTTGGTGTATAGAAAAACAATTGACTTTTGTGTATTAACCTTTTATTCTGCAACCTTGTTGTAATCTCTTACTAGTTCCAGGAGGGTTTTTTTTTTTTTCTTTCTATCTCTTTCAGATTTTCTATGTATATGATCATGTCATCTGCAGAAAAAGATAGTTTTATGTCTTCCTTCCCATTCTATATACATTTTATTTCCTTTTCTTGCCTTATTGCATTAGCAAGGATTTTCAGTACAATGTTGAAAAGGAGTGGTGAGATGTGACATTTCTGCCTGCACCTGATTTTAGCAGGAAAGCTTCAAATTTCTCACCATTAAGGATGATGTTAGCTGTTGGTTTTGTAGATAATCTTTATCAAGGTGAGAAAAATCTCCTCTATTCCATTTGTCATGAATGGCTATTGGATTTTGTCAGAGGCTTTTTCTTCATCTACTGATGTAATCATGTAATTTCTATTTTTTAGTTCATTGCTGAGATTGATTACATTGATTTTGAATGTTGAACCAGCCTGCATACTAGGGAGAAATTCCACTGGGTTGTGGTATATAATTCTGTTCATGCTTTTTTGGATTAGATTTGTGTAGGAGTGCTGACAACACTGATTCCATCTTTGGCTCTCCATCTTGTTCATGCCTACACAATGATCTCCTTCAGTACTGTGTGTTCCAGGCCCCACGGAGGTTAATGTATGTTCCAACTGGAATATGGGAAGGCTTGTTCTGATCGTCCCTAAAGTGGCACACAGAAGGCTCCACTTCAGATAACTAGTAGAGGAGACTGGTGCACAGATGGTGTCACTCTAGGTAACTACTCTGTGACCTCACCACCATGCTCCTCACTCTAGAAAAGCTGGGGATTAAGTTTTGGACTTGGCAGACAGTAGGGATGGAAAACAGCTGCATAGAGATGGGATTGCTTGTCTGTCCAATACCTCCATCAGTTAAATTACCCTGAAATAAAACTCTGTGTAAATATTATGAAGTGGCTTGCTTAATTTTTTGGTCTCATTGTGACTTGTCAGTCTGGAGAATACTTTACTGACCCTCCTCTACCTTCTAACAGATTTGCTGATATTTTATTGAAGATTTTTGCATTTATTTTCACGAGAGATATATAGGTCAGTAATTTTCTTGCAGTGGCTTTGTCTGGTTTGATATAGGGTAATGCTGGCCTCATAGAATGAGTTAGAAAATATTTATTCCCTCTGCTTCTACCCTTTGAAAGAAATTGTAGAGAATGGTACAATGGGAAGAAATGTGATAGGCCTGCAAGAGTAGAGAGCTGTCCTTTGGTGACAATAAGACCTGCAGCTGCAAGGGATTGGATTCTCCCAATAAACTGAGTGAGTTTGAAATCAGATTCCTCCCCTGAGAGATGTTAGCCTGGGTGGAAACCTTGACATCGGCTTTGTGAGATCCTGAGCACAGAACCCACCTCAGCTAACCCAAACCTCTGATTTGCAGAATAGTAATAAATAATGAATAGATAATGGAATGATAATAAGGTATGGTTTTAAGTTGATAAGTTTGTGGCAATATGGCTGAATTATCAATCCCAGTGTTACTCCTTTTTGCAGAAGAAAATAGATAGAGACAATTCCTTTGAAACAGATCTGTTTCCTTTGCTTCTCAGTAGCATTTGTTGATTACATATTCCATCAATCATCCACTGCTCTATGGAATGCTTTATTGTCCAATAAGTAAAACATCTTTGTTTCTAAAAAGCAATTTCTGGAAAATGCTCTCAAGATTTGGCTTTCCCACAGCTGAGAAGAACTGAGGAGATAGTACATAACTATAGTTTCTCTTCCCAAGTGGATTTCAATACAATTTAATTTAATCATCCCCTGTAGGCTTGCTTATATATCTTGTTGATCAGTACAGTTGACACTTCTATTCTGGAAAATCTTTTATGGTTTACTATATCTTCAGGCTTCACTCCAATTGGTAGGAAATCTATTTTGCCAAGACAATAGATTATAAATAAAGCAAATAGTGCTGTATGAACTTTAGAACAGTCTGAGTCCGGTGTCAGGTCAAAGCGAAACAACTACATTCCCAAAGCCATAAAATATAATTTTAGAACATTTCAATGATTATTTGTTAGGATAGTTCTAAGCTATTTTATTGTAGACTTTTAAACAAAATTCTACCTGCCACCATAAATGAGAGAATACAAACAAATAAAAAAGGAGGTAATCGATTTTTTTTGTAAAGCATGAACACATTTTCCAACCATAGGAAAAACACAGACAACTCCCAGGGATACCAGTTCAAGAATAGAACCAGCAGCACATTGTGAGAATGTCTTTCATCAACCCTCAAACTCACTTATCTAAGAAAAAACAAATCCTTAAATATCAGGGAGTATCAAAAATTGTATTTAAAATGTATTTTACCATCTGAAGTAAAAAGAAAATATTTTTCTGACCTGAGCAATCTACTGATAAGCCAGAGTATCCTTAAAGAGAATTTTTTGTTGGTGTTATTTTTGCTTGATATACTTTTCATTAGGTGTTAGGTGTGCAGATTGTTACTGAATACTCAACATCTAACAAGGGATACAGAACAGACGTATAATACTTTAGTCTCACAGTGCTTTATCATGAAAGATTTTGGTTACTTTTCTAATCTTAAAAAATGAGAACGTACTAAACCCCACTGAATGATAAATTTTTTAAATGATTAAAATGGTGAATTTTACCATTCACCTTTTAATGGTGTATGTTATATATGTTTGCCACAATAAAAACAAGTTAATTCATATGCCTTGAGAGAAAACACATTTTTCCCGAGCTCAGTAAGAAACAACTCATAATACTTATGGGGTTCTCTTAGGATTAGAGCTGCACTGTGCAAGACATTTCTACCAATAGACACATGTGAATATTGAGCACTTAATATGTGGCTAGTGCAATTAAACTACTGATGTTTAAATTTTATTTTAATAAATGTAAGTTTAAATTTAAAAGCTGAAGCAGTATAAAATAATGTTTCTATTAAACTCAATATTATTGTTCTGGTAAGACTTTCACTTTAACAGTTGCGTTGCACAAGTTATTACTGTTGTAGTGTGCCTGTCAGATGCATACCTTGATTCCCGTAATATACAGAAACAGACCACTTATCTATTTTGTATCAATGGATTGATTTAGTGTGAATGACATTTTCTGTACTCTGATAAAATTGTCATGTCAAGATTAGAATATTTTACTCAGGCAACATGAATTACAGTTTTACCTGTGAAATCATCAGTGGTAATTAAATTGAGATAATCATTATTTTAATTATAATATATTTAAATCATTTTTCTGGTTTAAAAACATAAGTATAAAACACATTGATAAATCCATAATGAAAGCATACCACTGATGCTGAACTGAACAGAAATGCAGAAACTAGTGTGAAGACCAGAACATTGAAGGAAAATAAATACTGGAAAATAGTATGTCATATATTTCATAAAATGGCAATAGCAAATTGTAATGGAATCCAACAAAAAATTGTTGTGTAAACTCTTTTAGAGGTAATGATGCAGATAATATTAAGGGTTTTTTTCAGCAAACACAATGAATTTCTGAAGAAATTTCTTCTCAGAAGTCAAAAAAGAATTGTGAAAATTACAAGTAATAAATTAGATATTTTTTAGAAATGTGAATGATTTTTCTATTAAGCATAAAATATTTGCCTATAGAGCACAAATCTTTCAAAAAATATTGAATATCAACTAAGTCAAAATTTGAAAATTACAATTTTCTTTAGCTTTAGATGTGTCATACATTGTAAGACACTGTCCAGTTAATACTTTGTGTATCTTTCGTTTCATATGACTTCAATTCGTTGTCTAAATAATCAATTCATGTTATGGATATTTTGAAATCATTTACATCTGTTCGACAAAGCAATCGGTTTGATATGACATTACCTTCTATCATAATAAAATCGTAGTAAAGTAAAACAGTAAAAAATCAGAACTGTTTGCACTTTTAAAACAAGAGTGTTGATTTCCTTACCGATATGTTCCACTCTGTGATGCATAATGAAAACAACTGTGATACTATGAAAAGTATCATGCATGCAGTTTTAAAAGGTGTTCTATATTTATGTGCAAATGCTATGTTATTTAAAACAATTTATTAATTTTAGTGGTGAGCTTGATGTGATCCTTCAAGGATTCTACTCAATCTTGTGTCTCACAAAAGCTTCTTGTTCACTGCTATCCTTTTTTACTAAAGAAAAATCTGTGTAATATTCTGTTTTACAACCATTCCTTCTGGAGGCTAAAAGGCCCCTAGTACATGGTTAAGTGTTAACAAACAGGATTTTGTGCCATGAAAATGGTGGAATTCCTCTGAATCATAGTGGCAGCTCAATTATGGAAACTCTCCAGTGATTTGAGGTATAATTTGATCATTTCCTTTCATTAGACTTTTTCACTGGTCAGCTTTTTCTCTCCACCAACTCCACCCCCAGGCTGTGGTTCTTGGAAATTTGTTACCAAAACAAAAAAAAAAAACAAAAAAAAAAGATTTTTTTTTTCTAGTTAGAGCACTGGAATTAATAACAGTATTACAAATACATTAAGCAGGGCAATAAATTTCATTCCCTCTTCACATTTTCATCTTGCACAATACACAACAGCTTTATTTTATAACAGACTTCTTAGTGAACAGATGTAATAGCTACCAGGGAAATAGAACTAAGAATTCACAGTTGAAGACACTGTTGTAATAATGTTTACTGGGTTTTGTTGACATATGGAATCATTTGTCTTAGACCCTGGAATACATATTTTCCTCACTGTTGGGAAGAAATTGAGGAATTAGTTTAGAATACAGTATTTTTTAAGTTATCATCCTTAGTAATCATTAAAATGGCTATGACTTTCGAAGTAGGCAAAGAGAAAGTTAAATCAGTTTCCTGAATCCTTTTCATACAGTGACACCAAGACTATGTACACACATTAATTTGCTTTCCAGAATTAACTGAAAGCCTAAAAATGATTCTCCATGAATGTCTGAATAAAGAATTAGACTGAGCAATATCTAAAGCCACTTTCTTTTATAAACACAAGATAATTTCTGCATTAAAGAATTCAAAAGAACAAGTTGTGGAATTATACCTTATTGAGAGATACTTTTTTTTTTCTCCATGTGAGCAAAATAATTTTCAAAGTACAGTTAGTGGACCAGTAGTACCATATAAACATGAAAATGTCCACAATTATTCCAGGGTTTTCCCATTTTACTCCCTCTTAAAAGATAAAGGTTGCTAAAAGTTAAGTACTGTTTCTGTTTCTAGTGTGGCTTTGTTTAAGATTTTAACAGAGTAAGTCTCTCATAAATAACAACTGTAAACCCAAGACATACAAACAAAAACTATAGAAAAGATTTGGAGAACAAAACAAAGTAGAGGAATTTTGGAGAGCAAGTAAGTGTTGTGGGAAAGGGCTGGCATGGGGTGGGCTGATGTTGTGGGAGTGTCTACAAGTGTGAAACATGGTGAGTAAAGATTCAAGAAAGTCCATCATCTTTCTTGCCTGAGGAAAGTGGAAGCAAAATTGTGGACAACTATGGCCCATGAAGAATGAGAGCAGGTACCGAGAAAGAAAAAAACAAAAAAACAAAAAACCCTAAGCTATAGTAGTCCCAAATTCTGTATATTAGTTTTACCTAATTCTCTGGCTGACCCCAAGACAGCATGTGCAGGGAACCTTGAAGCAAGGAGTGGAAAGGATTAATGAATTGCCCTTCTACCATTACCATCAAGGTAAAACAGATTTTTCAGTTTGAACATAACCAGGTCAATGGCTTGATTAAATAAAAATGTCAACACTCAGGGCGCCAGGATAGCTCAGTTGGTTAGGCGTCTGGCTCTTGGTTTCAGTTCAGGTCATGATCTCAGGGTCATGGGATCGAGCTCTGCATGGACTTCGTGCTCAATGGGTAGTCTGCAGGAGATTCTCTCCCTCTCTCCTTGCTCATCCCCTTGTTTGCACTCTCTCTCTTTCTCTTTCTCAAATAAATAAATAAAATATTTTTAAAATGTATCAACACTCTTCATAGCAGTATATCAGAAATACAAGAAAAATATGTTTAGGCACATCATATCCCAACTACTGAAAGACAAAAGTAAAGTATTGAGAGCTGTCATGCAAAAACACAGCATTGAGAGGATTCCAACAGATGGCAGAATAGAAAGCACCGAGAATCTGTCTCACCACCTAAGCAACAATTGCACTGCCAAATTCTATCTAATGTATCTATTTTGGAACTTTGGAGTTATTGAAAGCTTTCAACTTAACAGGAGAAGACTTGGAGGATAAATTGCAGCTAATTTCTGTCAATTTCAGCTCTTAGCACAGTCGCATCTCCCCATCTCATACTCACAGTCCTATGCCAAGTAGTCACGAACCTGTATTTTAGGAGCATCTCGCATGTAGTTTGTGGAAACTGGGGTGGACACTTGCTGTCCAACAAGTCTGTGCTCTCATCACTGATTGTTGTGTTAGATATCAGTGGTACAAAGAGAAATGTGGCCATTGCTGATGTATCTCACCACTTTTTTGCCTCACCCACTCTTGCTGAAGTGACTTCTGGGTTATTTAAAAAGCTAGGACTCTTAATATGTAAAGAGTAAAAATGTGATGGGTACAAAAGATGTTCAGTGTTGCAAAATATATAATTTACATACATGACTAATGCTGAACAACCACTAGGATGATCACAAAAAAATAATGCAAAGGGACTTATAAATTTCAAAATAATTCTTAAGAAAATCAAAAACATGCAAAAGAAAGGAACAGAAAAATGGAAACAGGAGAATACAGAAACAAAAAATGACATTTCCCGCCATCCAACATACAAGGTACAGTTTACTTTATGTTTTATCAGTATTCTCACCCTTCACTGGAATGTAACCTACCTTCATGTATTTATTTATACATTTTTAAATTAATTTCAATTTAACATTCTCTGAGTACCTGAAACATTAGATGCTTGAAAACTATTGGTTGCATAAATGAATACACTCCAGATTTAACTTAATTTTTATATATCAAGGTAGAACTAATAATCTAATGTGAACCAAATATCCCATATGAGAGAATAAATGAAAATCATTTATATTATTCACCTGAGTGCTAAATCCAATTCCATGTTTTCTAGAGCTTACTATTACTATAATCACATTTTCTTAGTTTTGAATTGTAGTGTAAGTTCTGGTTCATTGGCAGCTCAAGTTACGATTTTAAATCCTATCAAGAAAAGCATGAGTAGAGATGAGTGATACTCAGTGACATCTAGTTAGGCTCATATTAGCAAGGGCTCCTTCCGCATGCTTTTTGATGATAAAAATGCTGTATCAACTTATTTTGTTTAATTGTCCACATAGTCCTTTACAGACTCTTGTTATAAAATTTTGATATTCTGACATCTAACCCCAGAAGCAACCCATACAGGGGTATCTTGGAAAGCGGGGTAAGAGGGTTTCTTGAATTTAATGACCTTGTACATATTTATAGTTACTGATAATATTATTTTCACATTTGGGATTGATGCATATGTTTTACATTAAATGGTGTAAGTATATAAAATACTTTGCAAGGTAACTGTCACATTATTTCTCTTTAACATATTAAAAAGATAGTGCTAGATGAAATTAAAATATCACCTTCCCTTCAGACTAGCTTTATCTGTTTATCTAGACAAGTCTTAAGATTACCTCTGGGTTTGCTAAGGGTGTTGATTGGACAGAGAAAGAGACAGACAGACAAAAATAGGGAGAGAGTTCGAGTGAAATAGTTTCTAGTATTTATTTCTACTTTTCAACAGATCAAATACCAGAGTGCAAGGAAACATACAACTAAATTGTGACAGGGTTCTCAGCCAAACTAAGGTCTATAGTTTCTGGGTATCTGGAAAAATTAGAGTAAAGAGAGACTTAGGAGGACCCAAGAGAAATGGATCATTCCTGCAACCAATCGTATATTAATCTGTTCCCTGATCATTAGTTTTCACTTTTATGTAAGAGAAATTTTAATAAATTAAGAAATGAAAGGAGTTCAACCATCTCATTGAAGCTTACCAGAATCTTAGTGTGGAGGGGGGAGGTGGAACAAAACAGGAAACATCTATCACACATGGCCTAATTCTTAGGAAACCCAAATGGAAATTTTTTACACTGAAAAATAAGAGACAACTATTTATTTAGTACAGAAATATTAACGAGGCCACTTAGGAAGTTTCATTAAACTAGCCATGAATATATTCCTTAAAAAAAAAACTAATAAGTTAGTTCTCAAAACTTATTTACCAATTTAACATGAGCTTAGTGGAAATTGCTCATCTCTGTTTCACAAAGCATCAGCTGAAGTGCCTCACCTGGGTGCTACAGAACCTGCTTTCCTCATGGATCATGGCCTTGGCCGCCAGCTGCTGCCTCCCATGGCCAGGGTGATCAGTCCAGCGCTACACTTTTAACTAAGGTTTCTTCTCCACGGGCTGCCTGGGCTTCCCCGCAGTAGGTTGGTTAGTTGGTTACAAAAGCGACTATCCCAGGAAAGTGGTATCTTTTTGACATTGCTTCAGAAGTTACATGGCGTCATGTCTGCTGCACTCTATTGGCTGAAGTAGTCAGAAAACTGCCCAGTTTTAAGGGAAGCAGATATAGTCAACCCCACGGGATGCAGGAGTGGTAAAACCTACAAGTGTAGTAGTGGCCATCTTTGGAAAATCTAAACTTTCATACTCAGTTCTTCTGTGACCTACACACAGTATTCTTAACAAAATAAACAGCCTTTTGTGAAAAAATATCAAAAATTCATGTTTCCACACTTAACATCATTTGAACATTTTCATATGCTTCAGTTGAACTTCGGTAAGGCAAGTTCTAATGTTTCAGTTGTTCAGCGGCTTAATTTTCTCACAAATATTTATAATTGCTGGCTTACCTTTAGCACTTTACATAAATTACATGTCTTCATGCAAATATGCTAATTTTTATTATGCTGAATAAATAATACGATTTAATTACCTTTAAATTTATAAAATTCTTTATCAAACTAGAGCATAATTAACAATTAGCACTGATTTTTTTTAATGATTTTTTATTATATTATGTTAGTCACCATACAATACATCCCCGGCTTCCGATGCAAAGTTCGATGCTTCATTAGTTGCGTATAACACCCAGTGCACCATGCAATACGTGCCCTCCTTACTACCCATCCCCAGTCTATCCCATTCCCCCACCCCCCTCCCTTCTGAAGCCCTCAGTTTGTTTCTCAGAGTCCATAGTCTCTCATGCTTCATTCCCCCTTCTGATTACCCCCCCTTTCTTTATCCCTTTCTTCCCCTACAGATCTTCCTAGTTCTTATGTTCCATAGATGAGAGAAATCATATGGTAATTGTCTTTCTCTGCTTGACTTATTTCACTTAGCATTATCTCCTCCATTGCCATCCATGTTGCAGCAAATGTTGAGAATTTGTTCTTTCTGATAGCTGAGTAATATTCCATTGTATATATGGACCACAACTTCTTGATCCAGTCATCTGTTGAAGGGCATCTCGGCTCCTTCCACGATTTAGCTATTGTGGACATATTAGCACTGATTTTTACTACTCCTTTTGATTTTTTACCTCTATACATTTAATTTCAAATTGCCCTATTCTGAACCATATTTAAATAAGAATATTTTTATAACTGTATTTTTTTGTTTCATTTTGAAGAGATAGGGAATATCAATTGGGTATCATATCATCTCTTTCTCAGGAATTTCTTGGACTTTTCTTTGAAAACAAATGAGGAAAACATGGAATTATGTATACAAGTGTTTATTTATATTACATCAGTGGCGATTTCTGATTGGTTTCCAGATAAATACATTTTGATAATTATTCCTACCCATAGGAAGATTCCAAATAATATTATGAATATTGCTAAATGAAAAAAAAAAAACTACTTAGTAAGTTAGTTTACAAATCTTCCAATATGTACCAACGTTATAAATCTATCTTAGTACAAAAAATTAACTTTTACTATCAGTTGACAGCTATGTTATCGGTAAGGTAACATTGGCTGAGCCAATTAAACGAGGCACCTGAATTCTAGTCTGCTGTGGTCCTCAATATATACGGTCCTCAAAGGGAAGGTCATATCAATAAATAAAATTATTAAGAATTATATTGATAACAAAGCAATCCCTATTATGTATACCGTCTATTTTTCACACAAACTCTATTTTCCTAAGTGTAGTTTATTATTTCTGTTTATCTCAGTAGTAGTAATGAAGCAAGTTGTGAATATAAGCAATGGTTAGAAAGAAAGTATAAGATAATTGTCTTCAACATTTCTCTCATCTTCCAATTATAATAGGATAATGTGTGATGACAGTGCATGTCAATAGGAATGATGCAATTATTTTTCTAAATGAATGAGATGAAATAGATGATTAGGTGAAGCCCTTTTACTTGGTTTGCTTTAGTTTTGCCTTTTACTGCTTTCATCTCAGCAACTAAACATTTGAGGTTGGCAAGCAAAACAAATCTATCTTCTGTTGAATTTAGTTTTATGGAATTTCTAGGTTCATGAATGGTTTCCAATATGCAGAGAAATTAGTATAAAATAGTAGAAATATTTAACCTATTAAGGTGGTTTTTTTGAAGTTGCAAATTGTAGGAAGTCAAGTAATTGATCATTATTTGTTGTCTTTCACATATGATATACTCCTATCAGTGAAGTTTCAATTGCTTAAAATATTTTTGGAAATGTCTCTTCTATAACTTTGCCCCAAGATACAAATAGACCACAGAAAATTACTGTATTTTCATATCTATTATGGACAAAAAATATTATTTCTTATCATTAGTTTCATTATTTCTAAAAAATTCAACATATCTTTAAATGATAGCAAATCTTGTCCTAGAGATAATGAAACTAAATCGATTCATATTTTACCCTTTGATAGAAAAATATCCTAAAAAACATTCAATATATGTTTTCACCAGTTGATTTTACAAGTCATTTAATGCCAACTATTGAAAATTTGGAATATTTAGCCCTTTTGATTTTCTGTACTTAATTCAAAATTTTAAAGTAATTTTATCACCAAATAGCTCTCAGTTTTCTCAATTTCAGCATTTTATGTCATGTTTCTCCAGAATAATGTTTTCAACAATAAAGTAAATAGCAATAGCCTAAAATATAAATACATTTTTTACAAACTGTATCTGTCCCTGAATCACAGAATTGCTGAGAAAATATATGTTAAATGATTCCCTTATAATAAAAATCACTAAATGTTTTCCTTCTTTTGGCTTTATATCTCATTATGTCATTATACAGTTGAATAAAATAATGTACTATGAAACCTGAATTCAAAAACACTGTCAGAACTGTATCTTAAAAATAATCCCAGATTATTCAAGCATCCATCATGCCTGGTAAATATTTAAAACTGTCCCAGATTCTTTTGCCAGATAACATGCCTTGATGCTTTCTTAATAGAATATAAATTCTGGAGCCAGACTACCTGGGTTTAAATCCTTGCCTTACCATTTCTTGTCACCTCAGAAATATTTTACCAGTCTCCTCCAGTTACCATCTGTAAAATGGTCAAAGTACATGATTTGCAATGATGGGAATTAAATTAAATATTTCATCTAAATGTTTAGCATATGATCTGTCTTTTTTTTTTTTTAAGATTTTATTTATTTGTCAGAGAGAGAGAGACAGAGCAGAAGCAGGGGGAGCTGCAGGCAGAGGGTAAAGCAAGCTCCCTGCTGAGCAAGGAGTCCAATACGGGACTCAATTCCAGGACCCTGGGATCACGACCCAAGCCAAAGGTAGCTGCCCAACCAACTGAGCCACCCAGGCATCCCTATGATTCGTCTTTTAAAAAGTATATAGCTTTTTTTTTTAAATAATTTTTCTGTCCAGGACCATCTGTTCAGCTGATGCAAATTTTAGTTGGCCATATCAAAAATAATTGTTAGCAAAGTAAATACTAATTTTCTTCAACAAAATCAGTTCTCTCAAGAGCAAATAAAATAACATTTAAATTTTTCTTTTCTTAATATTTGTTCTATAACTTCCCTGTATTAGCTTGCAAAAATGAAAAGCATCACTTTATCTCATTGTTTCTGCCTCATGAACACTGACTTTTAGAATATAGAAAAATAATTTGGTACTGATTGCAGATTTTCTAGTGATTCATTTACTGGTTCAGTGTGCTTATTTAATAATGAGCACATATTCATTTCCTGTTTGCAAATTTTACAGTACGATTCTGTAAGTGCTCTACATGAGACGTTTCAATATTGTAAACGGCTTTTAAGCAGGTGCATCAAAGCACAATTCACAATTGACTTGTTTCTTCATATTTATTCATTTGCTTAACCACTAGAGGGAAATAACACATATAATCCCGGTCCATGGTGAATTTCAAAGGTTGGGTTATAAGCTTTTCTCAAGGCTCTGTCACTTTTATTCTAGTAGCTATGTTCTCTTAGAGTAAAGGCAAGAGATACTATTCCTTCAATTACAAGGTTTTTAATATGTTGATAACCTTTAATCCCAGCTAGATTGTTCAGAGCTAAAAAAGGAAAAAATAAATCCAGGGCATAAACTCACTTTCCAGATGTCTCTTTTGGGAAATGAGGAAGATATCTCATAGAATGTGCTTTGAAAAAGCCTAAATTGTTTTAAACTAAAAAAAATTTTTATATGATTACCAGTTTATATAAATTAGTTGAGAAATATGAGAAAAATACTAACAATTTCCAAGTATTTATAATTTCTTATTGATTTATTCCACATATTTATTCTTTCTTAAATATGAGAATAATACTAACAATTTCCAAGTATTTATAATTTCTTATTGATTTATTCCACATATTTATTCTTTCTTAATTTCTTAATTATTTATTCTTACATAATTAAGATAAAGGCTATGAAATATGATAATAATAATAGTGAAGTTACAATAACATAGTCTAGATAAGTAAAGGGCCAAATGGTAATAGTTTTGTTTTTCTTTTTTTCTGCTTCTTTAAAAGGAACAATTGAAAAGGCTTTAGTTGATTCAGTGCATGCCAGATAAGTCAGCCCTTAAGAAGTTGCATGCCTTAGTAAAATAAGAATGAAAAATGTCATGATGGGAATGATTAAATCTCTTTTTCAGTTTGGATGTATAAGGTTAGAGTAGGGCAAAATTAGACAAATGAAAATAATTGGTAAATAAATATACTGGAGTGTATTTTGTAACTCTTTTCCTTTTACATGTATTTTACTGAAATTTTGAATGTCAATACCACTTTTCAAAATCAGGACCATCCCTTCAGTTTACCAAGTGACTTGACTTTTTGAGTCTTCCAAGAACAGTAATTTCTAAGTCATCCAGAAGTAATCAGATGTGCTGAAATGCTAATGGCAGTTGTATATTTGTTTTTGATAAGTACACATGCACTTATGTTGGTAATGTATTAATTCATCGTGTTGCTTCTCTTATCTAATGCACCAGCCCACTGAGTTCAGCTCAAATGTATGTGCTGCAAATGCTTTGTCAGTTGAATTTGAAGATGTACATTGTTGTCACTTGTGTATTACAAACTATGTCTTTTATGCCATTACATAATGTGACAAATATGATCAAAAACTATTAGCAGAGTTACTTTTAATCTCCTGTTCATATTGCTATGCAGAATTGTTACTACAGTTAACAGTATAAGTATATTGTTTCCAAAATGATTCTGCTCATAACTATAGTACTAATTAAAATAATTAGTTTTCCATAAGATTTTTAATATTTTAATTTTTAATTGTGACACTTTAAACACAGAGAAAATGGCAGAAAATAATATTGTATATATCTATCCGTTCATTATTATAACATACATTATATTACCATTAGCTGATTTTGTTTCTCATTTTAGAAATAAAATCAGACATAGACAAAATTCCTCTTTCTCATCCCCAGAGTTAACTAAATTCCTAACATTGGTATCATTTCCACATTTCTTATTATTCATTTATTGCATAAGTTTCTATATGTAATAAACAGAACACATACATCATTGCTTTTCTTTGCTTCTTGGAATGTTACATAATGGATTCAAGAAGCTACTTATTTGAGATTTTGTATGTCACTGTTGAAGAAGTGAAATTGGCCAGTATTATCCCTTTTTGGTTTTAGTACAAAATAAAATTATACTAAAAATATTTGGGTTCAAATTCTGGATAAGATGTATGTACATACTACCTGTGTGTCCTAATGAATGCTGAGAATACTCACAAGTAAATAGAGAAGAAAGAATAGAAGGGAAGACCAGAATTCAAGAGATCATCAAAGCTTTAGTGAATTTAACATTTTTTTCTCTCCTCTGGTACATCCTCCTTGAATCCATGCACCAGCAGAGGCCAAAGAAGCAAAGAAGGAGGTCCACAAGAAAGCCTCTAGTTCTGGCTCAAGGAGTGTGAAAGGGAACCCCTGATACTTAGAGAAGGTATATAATGTTTTCTCTTTTGTTTTCTTTCCTCTATTCTCCTCCGCCCCAGGCCTTAAACAACCCCATCGTGGCAGCCACAGCTGGCAGCAATACAAGCCTGAAGGAGCCAAAATTCAAAGGGAGAGGAAACTTCATCTTCCTTTAATGAAATGTGTTTCCAGAAGAATGGGTAAAGTTCATTAAATTGTTTACTTTCTCTGTCCTTGTTTTGCTAGGCTCTGGATGCAGGAGCAGCTTGGGGAATGCACACCAAAGCCCCAGCTTTCTGTGTAGAGTTCCAGAGATGAGCCCAGAAACCAGGAAGTATGGGGGAGGTTGTAGACAGGAAAGTGCTGAAGAAGAAGATACACAAAATTGTTCATGAATTTCTGGGCTCCTCCTCAAGCTCCATACATGTGGATCTGATCTCATTCAGTACAACAAACCCTGAATTGAACACCACCGGGTCTGGGTATGGAACAGATCAGAATAGTTCAGTGAAGGATTTTAATCAGAATTGACCTTGAAACTGTAGCCCACAGAAGGCTATCAATATTATCTGCAGTATTTAATCATGACCCAGAGTCTCATATAACATTCAAAATACCTAGGATACAATTCAAAACTTCTTGGGACTTGAAGAAAAAGGAGAATTTCATCCATAAAGAAAAAGAAAATCAAAACACAACAGTAATAAGATGACACATATATTGAAATTATTTGACAGATTTTAAAGAAGCTATTACACAAAGCTTCAGAAAACAACCTAAATCATACTTGAAACCAATAGGAAACATAATTTTAGCAGAGAAATACATGATGCACTTACTTAAAAAAATAAAAATAAAACCCACTACAGAGACTAATTAGCAGAATAGAGAGCACAGGAAATAATCAGTGAGTTTAAAGAGAGGTCATGATACATTATCCAATCTGAGCAATAGAATGAAAAAAATTTTAATGACCATGGCCTTAATATTATGTCATATAAAAACAGAATGTATATTATTTGTTTCTTTGGAATATCAGCAGAGAAAAAAAAAGTGCTGAGAAAAAATGTGAAAAAAATTATGCCTAGAAACTCCCCAAATTTGGTGCAAGATATAAATTTACCAACTGAAAAAGCTTATTTTTCAAATAGGGTAAGTACGAAGGACTCTGTTACCAGACCCTTATAATGACACCACTAAAAATTAATGATAAATACAAAAATCTTAAAAACAGAGAGAAAAAACAAACAAACACATTATCTATAGGGAACAATAATTTGGATGACTGCTGATTTCTTAATAGAAATCATGGGCACCAGAAAGTAGAGACAATGTGAATAAATTGTGGACTATAGTTGATAATGGTGTATCACCATTGGTTCATTAATTGTGACAAATGTGTCATATTAATGAAAGATTTTAATCATGAGGAAAACTGGTTGTGGGGTTTAGGAGTTCTCTGGACTGTCTTCACAGCATTTCTTTACTGTGAAAATGTTCCAAAATAAAGAGTGTATTTAAAAAACAAAAAACAAAAAACCTTCCATGATTAGGCTCAATAGTAGAATGAATACAAGAGAGCAAAGAATAAGTGAACTGGATGAGAGATTACAGTGAACTGGATACAAATTATCAAACCTGAATAAAAAAAAGAAAAACAATAGGTTAAAAAAATGAACAGAGCCTTAGATACTATTAGAGATGTTTCAAATTAATACCACTAGAGTCCCAGAAGGAAAGGAGAAAGAGGGCAGGGTGGATAAAACACTCGAAGTGATAATAGCTTATAACTCTCCAAATTTAGAAAAAAAAAATACATTGACAGATTTCAAGGAGCTGAGAATAACCCCACTGAAAAAACCTAAAGAAATCCACGCCAAGACAGATAATAGTTAAAGAACTGGAAATTAAAAACAAAGAAAAAATCTTGGAGCAGGGAGCACTTAACTATATATGAAAAAACAAATCATGATGTATTTCTCATCAGAAACCACGGGTGCCGGAGGAAGTGAAACATTTTTTAATTACTGAATGAAAAAAGAAAATTCCACCCCAGAATTCTAAATCTACTGAAATTAATATTTAGGAGTGAAGGGGAGAAAAAAGACATTCTCAGATAATGGAAAACTGAGAGAATTTGTTGCCAGCACATCTACCCTAAATGAATGGCTAAAGGCAGTTCTCTAAAAATATTCACAATAAAAGAAGGAATCTTGGGACATCAGAAAGGAAGAAAGAATACGGAAATAGCAAATATGTGGATGCGGGAAAATACAATGTAATTTTCTTTTCTTCTTAACTTTTCCATTTGAAGTTGAAATTTATATTGGAATATGAAGATGGTTCTAAATATATACAAAGGGATTATTTAAGATAATTATAGAGCAAAATAAGCCCAAAGCAAGCAGTGAAGATGATAATAATAAAGTGCAGAAATCAATGAAACAGACTAATGAAAAGCGACAAAGAGAATCAGTGAAACAAAAAGCTGGTTTTCTTGAAAAGATCAATAAAATTGACAAACTTCAGATAGACAGAAAAGAAAAAAAGGCCAATTACCAGTATCAGGAATGAAAGAAGGAATATCACTAAAAACCCTGTAGACATCAAAAAGATTGTAAGTGACGACTAAGAACAACTTTATACACAGAAAGTTGAGCTTCTGATAAAATGGACCAATACCTTGAAAAGCATAGTTTGCCACAACTCACCTAATACGAAATAATAATTTTAAGGGCCATTTAACGTGTAATAAATTGAATTCATTTGTTTAAAAATCCCCAAAAAGAAAGCTCCAGTACCATTCTCTTTAAGAATTATGCCAAACTTATATAGAGTAAATATTGAATCTGTGCCAAACTTATATAGAATAAATATTGAATCTCTTCCAGAAAGTAGAAAAGGAGGGAAACTTTTCAACTCATTTTTTGAGGCATCAACCAAAATAAGAGATATTATATGAAAAGGAAACTATAGACCAATATTCCTCATGAATGTAGATGATAAAAATCATTTACAAAATACTAGCAAATAAAACTCAGCAATATATAAGAAAAATTATATACCTTGACTAAATGGAGTTTATTCTAGGGATACTAGGCTCTTTAATTACTCAAAAATCAGTGTGATCCATTATATTAACAGGCTAAAGAAGAAAAATAACATAATCATATAATTATCTTCAGAAAAATAATTTAACAGAATTCAACACCCATTCATGATAAAAACTCCCAGTAAACTTGGAAATCTGATTTTGACAAAGAGCACATACTGAAAGCCTACATCAAGGGTTATAGTTAAAACAATGTGTTTTCCCCCTTGAGATTGGGCACAAGGCAAGAATTTCTTCTCTCAACACTCTTTTTCACATAGGACTGCAAGTTCCAGCCAATGGAATAAGGCAAAAATGAGTGAATGAACTAATGAAATAAAAGATAAACAGATTAGAAAGGAAGAAATTAAATGGTTCTCGTTTATAGATAGTATGATTTTTTTGCGGAGGAAATCCCAAGGAATCTAAGAAAGTAAAGAAGAAAAAACAATCACAACTTTAGAACTAAGTGAGTTTAACATGGTCACAGGATGCAAAATAAACACATACAAAAAATCTATTGTATATCTACATATGAGTAGTGAACATGTGATCATCAAAATTAAAATGTTATAATGTCATTCACAATTGCTCTAAAAATGAAATACTTAGACGTAAATATAACAAAACATGTAAAGGGCTAGTATGCTTAGAACTGCAGAATCCCAATTAAAAAAAGAAAAGATTTAAATAAATCATAACTTGTCTAAATAAAACAAGCAGTGTTCATGGATTGGAAGATTCAACAAAGTAAGAATATAATTCTATCTCAATTGATAAACAGATTTCTATCAAAATCCCTGACAGATTCATTATGGAGATAGGCATGATTATTCTAAAATTTATGTGGAAAAGCAAAGGAAATATAATAGCTAAAATAATTCTTAAAGAGATGAAGAAAGTAGATGGATCAGTGTAGCTGGAATTTAGTTTTACTACGTAACTAGTTATCGGTTGCCATTGGCAAAATAAACACATTGATCGATGGAACAGAAAAGAGAATCCAGAAATAAACCTGCACAATATCTCCAACTGAACTTGAAAAGGAGCAAATCAATTCCATGGTGGAAGGATAGACTGTAACAAGTTGCGTTGGAGCAGCAGGACTCCCATAGCCCCCTACTCCGCTTTCTAAAATCTTGACCTAAATGTTACATTTTCTGCAAAATTAGCACATAACATAATACCATACAAAATACAATACTATAAATAATATACTATACATACAAAAAAATACTATAAAACTGTTAAGAGAAAAAATAGGAAAATGTTCAGGACCCAAGGAGGGAAAGATAAGCATACTTTGACTCAACTCCAAAACATGATCCATAAAAGAAAATATATATATAAATGAGATTTAAAATTAAAAACTTTTACTCTATAAAAGTTTCACTTAAGCGGTTAGAAAGACAAGGTACGGACTAGGAAAAAAACATCTGCAAGCCACATATCTGACAAAATACCTGTGAAAATAAAGGAAACCGCATTTAAAATGGAGATAGGAGGCCCTGAAGGTTCTCACACACGTACCACCCCTTGCATCCTACTTAACCAGCAGGAAGAAGAAAGATAAGAATTCTTTTACAAGGGAGGACACTTTTTAGATAGGAATTTTATTTTCTGCGTTTAAGGGAAGGAAGATCCCTCCCTGACCCAGCCACAATGTACTAACCACCATTTACAGCCAAAGAAAAACCACCACTACCTCGAAATCTTGTTCTTCTCCAATAAACTTTTGTTCAGAACAACCTCCCCAATTTTCTCTAAAACCTAAAAAAAGCTGACCTACTCTTTGTCTCCTCAGACTTCCCTATGGTTCACCATAACTTGCTTTTCCCAAATTGCAATTCCTCTGCAGTTCTCAGATAAACTCATTTTTTCACTTAAATAAAATTGCTTTTTGCTCAGTTTAAAGATTTCATACCAAAAATACATAAAGAGCTTTCAGTCCTATAAGAAAACAGAAGACATCAACAGACATTTCACTGACCAGGATAGACAGAAAATAAGCATATAAAAACCCATTCAATAGCTTAAGTCATGAAGGAAATACAAATTAAACCATAATGAATTATAAATACACATCTACTAGGATTTCTATAATCAAAAAAATCAGAAGACAAACCAAAGGTTGGTAAGGGTGTGGAGAAACTGGATTACTCACACACTGCTGGAGGGAGTGTAAAATGATACAGCCACTCTGTGAAACAGATTGGCAATTTCTTAAAAACCTAAACAAACAATGACCATGTGAACCAGCAATTGTCTCAGAAAAATAAAAATTTATATTTACAGTAAAGCCTGGAAATGGATGTGATTCATAGCAGCTTTATTTGTAATAGCCAAAACCAGAAAACAACCCAAATGTCATTTATGGATGAATGGTTAAACACACTATGGTATGTACATATCACAGAGTACCGTCCAATAATAAAAAGGAATAACTACTGATAATAAGCAATTCCTTGGATGAATCTCCAGAGTATTATGTTGAGTGAAAAAGGCCCAATCCCCAAATGATATGTGATTTATGACTCCTTTTGTGTAACATAATCACAATGTTAAAATTATACAGACGATGAAAAGATTATTGGTTGTCGGGGGATAAGGACAAAGGTACAGATGTGGCAGGAAGTGGGTGTAGTTACAAAAAGGCAACAGGAGCAATTCTAGTTATAAAAAAATTATTTTATATCTTGACTACATCAATGCTAATATCCTGTTGTGATATTATACTGTAGTTCTAAAAGATACTTCCATTGAAATATAAGGTAAAGAGTATGTGGGCTGTGTCTGTATTCTTACAATTTTATGTAAATCTGAAAATAAGAAGTCATTAAAAGTAATAATTTTGCTTACTACAGTCAATGAGATAAAAGTCTAAGATTTAGAATTTCAGTAGATAAATGGAAATGTAAAAATAAGAGATTTAAAAATTAGAACTTATGGAACTGAAAAAAGTCAATACGTAATATTAACAAGTTGAGGTATGTAACAATGTAACAGAGATGAGGAGAGGATTAGTAAAAGGTTGAGTAAAATAGCCAATGTGGAACACAGAAAAAATAACAAGATAGGAAATAGAGTTGTGAACATGAAGTAAAGAAGATAAAAGGAGTTGGGGCACCTGGGTGGCTCAGTCGGTTAAGCGTCTGCCTTCAGTTCAGGTCATAATCCCAGGGTGCTGGGATCGAACCCCACATCAGGCTCCTTGCTCAGCAGGGAGCCTGCTTCTCCCTCTGCCTGCTGCTCCCCCTGCTTGTGCTCTCGCTCTCTCTCTCTTATTCTGACAAATAAATAAATAAAATCTTTAAAAAGAAAAAAGGAGATAGAAGGAGAAATCCTTATATATATCTGATCAGAACCCTAGAGGAAGAAGTAAGGAAAAATGGGGCACAAGTAATATTGCAAATGATGATGAATGAGGAATTTCTAAGTCTGATAAAATATATCAAGCTACAGATTAAAAACTCTGTAAATTGAAAGATGGAACAATAAGTAATCAACATTATAGGAGATCATAAAAAAAAAAAAAGACAAAGAGAACATCTCAAAAACAACCATAGGAAAAGAAAGTTTATATTCAAAGGAGTAATGACTAGACCAATAAAGTTGTTCTCAACTTCTATTGTTTCTCAAACAATAGAAGTCAAGTAACTAACTAAATTTTAAAAATCTATCAATATTAAGTAAATACATTAAGAATGAAATTAAAACAATCCTTTTCAGACATAAAAAATGAAAGAATTGTTGCCAGCACACGAGTAACAACAATAAAACTTCTAATGCATATTTGCCAGAGAGAAGAAGTATTATATAAGCTGGAGGATCAGAGATGGAGGACGTGTTTAAAAGCTGGGACAATTTTAAGTATGTAAGTAAATCTTTACATCAACTTAAATGTGTAACATAATTTTATATAACAATTAAGTAATATTTATAATGATATAATGGTATAATGTTTTGGTGTACATACAGACACACACATACAGTTGAATTGTGTTCCCCCAAAATCTGTACACTGAAGTCCTAAACCCAGGTGCCTAAAAATGTGACTGTATTTGGAAATAGAGTTGCGAATGCAAATTAGTTTAGTTGAGGTTATACTGGAATAGGGTGGGCTCCTAATCCAATATGAATGGTGTCCTTACAAATGGAATGCAAGTTGTAGATGAAGGCAAAGCTTGAAGTGATGGTGCTGAAGCCAAGGAGCAGGAAAGATGGGCAGCAAAGCACCAGAAGTTAGGGGAGAGGCAAAGAACACATTCTCCCTCACGGCCCTCAGAAGGAGCAAACCTTGCCAACACCTTAATCTCAGACTATGAAATGATGCATTACTGATGTTTAGGCTACGCAGTTTGTTGTACTTGGTTAATGCATGTTTGTCAGATGTCTATGAGTGAGTCAAAATTAACATATAATAAGGACCTTATACTGTGTGCAAAAAATAAACAGTAACAAAGTAATTTGGTATGCTGGTAAATCAAGTTTACATGTTGCAATCTCTATGTTAATCACTAAAAATATAGTGAGCTAATGTTTAAAAGCCAAGCAAATAGTGACAAGACAAACTATTTTTTAAAAAAAAATCAATTAAAATAAGAAGAGGAAAAATGAACAAGAGTGGGGATAATAGAAAAGTTATCGTAAGATGGTGGGTTTAAACAAAAGTATATCAGAAATTTCTTTGAATATGAACCCACTAAAGCTGACATATGGTCAAGTCGGATTTAAGTGAGGGAAAAAACCCTCTATGTTGTTCAAAACCAAAAGTATTAGGCAAGTTTAAAAGAGAAAGATGGGGGCGCCTGGGTGGCACAGCGGTTAGGCATCTGCCTTCGGCTCAGGGCGTGATCCCGGCGTTATGGGATCGAGCCCCACATCAGGCTCTTCCACTATGAGCCTGCTTCTTCCTCTCCCACTCCCCCTGCTTGTGTTCCCTCTCTCACTGGCTGTCTCTATTTCTGTCGAATAAATAAATAAAATCTTTAAAAAAAAAAAAAAAAAAAAAAAAAAGAGAAAGATGGACAAATATGTCATGCCAACTGTAACCAAATAAACTTGGTGCAGCTATACTAATATGAGACAAGTTAGTCTTTAAAGCCAAAACCATTAGTAGTAATACATTGAATCACCTTATAAGGATAAAATGTTTAGTTACCCAAGATGATGAAAAATTTTTAAACGTGAAGGTACATAATAACATAATAAAAAAAAATCCACAAAAATCATATTTACAAGAAGAAATAGGCGAGTACAAAAATGTAGTGGGAGATCTGATGAAAACTTTTAGAAAATGGTAGAAAACTCTGAAAAGTGTTAAGTGAGGAAATAGAAAACTTGGAAGAGAATCAGAAACTAATGAAGACTACAGAAGACAGAAAACAATATGTGCAAAGAAGTAGAAATAAGAAAATAAAAACCAATATGTAGTTGAGTAGAACAGCAAAGCCAACATTTATTCTACAGAGGCTGACCAATATAAAACAAAAAGACACAAATACAACTGGGTGTTTTAATACATATGATATTAGGTATTAAAATAGTGATATCACCATAGCGTCTTCAGATATAAAAGGTAATAATATGAAGGTGTATTGAACAACTTTACCACAACAAACTTGAAATTTTACCTAAAATGGGAGAAATTTCAAAGAAACATAAAAATATTTTTACAAATTTTGGCTGGTTAAATTTGACATGATCTTTTTAGGCCAGATTTCAACTTCCCACTCTACACCTTTCTTCAGGTCTGCAGTCCCATGTTCACATGCTTATGGCTCCTACACTTCTTACTTGAATCTGACACATCGTAGCTCCCATTCGTCCTCTTGATCTCACTTCTGATTTCAGTTGAGACTATGGAGGGTCATTTCATATGAAATTTGTTGGAGTTTGAGTTGGCAACACATTACTTTAGTTACTTTTGCTTTTCTTCCCTTGGGACTATCTGCCGGTGAATTTCTCTCTCAGAGTTACTCAGGCTGCCCGTAGATGAGGCTCAGATGTGTGAGGATTTCGTACTGTAGGGGAAACCTTCAAGTTTGGGGGAGGGGGGAGTCGTGGACTGAACAGGTGGATAAAATGCTCCCACTTCCCATCCTTTAGGTAGAGAATAATGGCAAGCATTTGAACACATATCAGGAGATCCGGCAGAATTGAGGACCTGTTGCCCAGCGTAGTAATCTTGGTAATGCACACTCAAATTGCCTTTTCCTCTGCTCCCGTGTCTTCAAATAAACGAAATCTTTCTAAGACCTTGGCACAGATTTTGCCCTCATAGAAACTTAAGACAATAAAAGAATCTGGAGATTTTTTTTCTACGTTCTTGAAGAAATGCTGCAAAATATACAGCTGTGGGAAATGTTGGTTTCACATAGACCCTCTCTGCACAGCAGGGGGAGAAAACCAAACCCTGCCAGCTTTGATTAGAACAACAGTATTTGAAATCGAACTACATAGAAAGCCACCTCACTTTGTGTAGGACAAGTTATTCTGACATGATTACAAACATGACTGTAGTTAAATAGGTGTAGCGAAAGGAGTATTGTGGCTACATGTACATGGATAACACAGAATGATTTACAAATGTTAAAAGTCAGGATCCCAACATTATTAGTAAAGGGTTCAACTAATGTGGTAATTTTATCCAAAGAAATATAAATAAATAAAAAGCTGTGTTTACATTGACATCAGTAAACCCATGTGTGGAATATTGTGTAGGCACTTTTTCCCTTAATTTTTATTACAACACTCCCAGATAGGTATTATTCACATTTTATAGATGATACAGTGGCCTCAAAGACATTAAGTAGTTTTCCTAGTGAGTGGCAAATGGATGAGCTTGTCACTGTTCTCTTTGTCCCAGACCCTACACTTCTTCATCTGTGCATGCCCTTACTAAATAAAACCTGTTTTTCTGCCTTGGCCGCCATTCCCAGTGGTCCAGGTCTCTTCCAGGACTGAAGATTTCTCTGAGCCCCCAGTCAATAGCAGTGCTTCCCTCCATGTATTTAGGGGTTTATTTAGGTGCTATTCTTTCCCCTGTAAGCAATAACTCCAGTTTGTGGTCACTACTCAGTGGGTTGAAACCTCAATGTTGACAATTTAAATATCATGCCTTTGTATCTTGGGAGAGCCATCAGTCTTCTGCTCCTTAAGGCAGTTTAGTGTAACCACCCACTTCCCCTTCAGAAGAGATGATTGCTGTAATGGGCTGACTCTCTCCTTCTCCTCACCAACGTAGGTCATTAACAACAGATCATATAAAGATGTAATTATGAAAGCAAGTATAAAATGATTTTGTTCACAAATCTTTGAAGAGAAGAACTGAAATGAGCCTTAGGAAAGAAAAAAAAAAATCTGCCAGAATATTAGCAAATGAATTTAAAACAACTAAAAATAGAGTGTTTTTTTGTTTTGGAGAATGTGGTTTTTTGTTTTGTTTTGTTTGCATGTGTGTGGGTGTTTTGTTTTGTTTTTTGACAAAACTCTTTTTTCAAAGACTTAAAAATAAATAAAACCTGGGGCGCCTGGGTGGCTCAGTCATTAAGCGTCTGCCTTCAGCTCAGGGCATGATCCTGGAGTTCTGGGATCAAGCCCCACGTTGGGCTCTTCCACTGGGAGCCTGCTTCTTTCTCTCCCACTCCCCCTGCTTGTGTTCCCTGTCTTGCTGGCTGTCTCTCTCTCTGTCAAATGAATAAATAAAATCTTTTAAAAAATTAAAAATAAAATAAAAAATAAATAAATAAATAAAACCTTGTCACCAGACTTCCTGAAAACTCCAGGAAATGACAGGTCACTCTGATCCCAATGGGAAATGACCTTTGGATTAATTAGGTGCAATCTTAAAATTTGTATCTAAACATAACTACTGTACTTAAAATGTAAGTGGTAGAAAACTATGGCTTAGGTCATTTAAGTGACTAAACAGATTTCTAAAACAACATCTGCTTGACATTGGAAAATAAGCTATGACTAGGAGTCCAATACTTGTTGAAGAAAAGATTATTCTGATATTCATTAAAGGTGGTAAGAAAGACTTTATTCAAGCAGGAGCCACTGGAATGGGGTTTTGCAGTAGTGGGGGGGGGGGGGTTGGGCTCAACTCTGAATACAAGAAGAATAAGTGGGATTCATTCAAGGGGGGTGGGGGTCAGTCGATGGAAAAACTGCTAAGAGGAAACATCAGGGGCAAAGGAGGATTCTGACTGAACAGACCAACAAGTTTCTTGCTGAAGGTAGGCCAGGATTTTCAAATAATGCCCTGTCAGGGATGGTGAAGGATGAGGAATTTGATCAGGTATCACAGGTAGGAGGCTTCTGTCTAAACCAACTTAGCAAGATTCTTGGAAATGCAAAGATTGACTTAGAAGTTCAAAGGTGGAAGCCTACTTGAGAAAATGGCTTAGAGGAGCCTGACTCAGGTTTGGTCAAAAAGACTGCTTGTCATACTTTACAATGCACATCCCGCTAAATTCTGTTAGCTATAATATTACCATTAGACTTGTGATTTATAATAACATGTATATCATTTTTCACATGTATATTTGTTTAGAAATGCAAAACTCTAGAGTAGGAAGGGAATTTAGGTGTGATTAAACACAATCTGTTAATTCTATATTGTGGAAATTGTGGTACAGGAATATGAGAGAAGCAAGGTCAGATCATACATTTTTGGCAGAACTATTTCTTGGTTTTAGTTTTGTATCATCTTTGTTATAATACTGAGATATGAACCTACATTTTTAATGTTCAAGAGCTTTTTCCCTTTTAGCAAAAGAACATAGTGTTTTTAAATGAAATTGTTCAATAACTGCATCCAAATCGAATAACATGGGCTTCATTCATAATTTATCAGTTCCTCAAAGAATAACTTTGGAAGCCTATTAACAATGTTTTATAGTTAGGTAGTACTAACTTCATGAATTTCTTGATTTGATTCTAGTTGTGTGAACCATTTCCTTTTTATGAAGTTCTTAGGTATACATGATTAATATAAGCCAATATTTGACCAAGTCATAGTCCATTTTCAGGAAAAGATTCCACCAACATCAGATGGGTGAATCATGTGCCTCTGAAGTGTGACTGGTAATATTAATTACAATCTCACTGTCCATTTGGAAGTAAAACTGTGGAGGCTCTTTTTGGATAACAGCCACCATTGGCTTACATTTCTGCTTCCAGCTGAGTAAGTGTGAATATATGATTCTGAATTTACCCTCACATAGATTTTCCGTGTTCCTTTGAATGAAAAACAGTACATGTTAAGGATATTTAATTTTATGCCATATGCTTATCAGATAGAAGCCTCTGATCTTACTTTTAATTGACTTTGAACAACAACTATACACAAGATTGCCTTTTACAGAATCTAGTTATAGTGTCATTGATTTACTTGAGATATCATATAGCAAGTTCTCCATGCTTTGTAGAGTGTCCTGGGTTCCACTGATCTTGGCAAAAGCTCTCAGCCATCATTTCAAAGCCAGTATTTATATTGGAAGCTAAGTAATTTATCATGAATGCTACATAAAGTATCGTCTGATAACATGTTCTACTTTTGAAATTGCAAAAGTATTCAATATTTCAGGATAAGTTGTAATTCTCTCAATTTGGATTCCATTTGAATTATAGAACCCCAGAACAGAAATATGCTGATGACAAGAAACTTGTCCTCTAAATTGTACATATTTCTTAAATGCGCTAACCAAGGTGGGATCAAAGATAGTGAGAAACTTGCTTTGAAATACGATTGATCTCAACTTCAGGGCCCAGGATAATTATGTCAGCTTCTTGCAACTATTTCCTTAATAATGAAGAATTTAAATTTTTCATCATCTCACCAGAACAAAAATTACTCTCCCTTGCTACATATACAATGTCTCAAAAAAAGCTAGTGTTTAGAAAAACTACATTACTTATTCATTTTACATTTTAAATTTAGATTTGTGGTGCTCATTGTTGCCTACATAAAGGTTAGCTATTATTAATTGTTGTTGACAGAAGAATTTGTGAGAACTACTAACAAAAATCAATCATTTTAATTAGAGTCCTATATTGAAACTTACAGGGTGAATAGCAATGACAAAATTTGTTAAGCCTTTACTTCATTAAAGAAAGTACACAATATTTACAAATATTATTTCATTTACTCTTCATTTAACCATCTGTGGTCATTCTATTTTCCTCTTTTGCAGATGTGGTCATCTACTTTGACCAAAGCCACACAGGTATAATCTGAGCCTGGGCCATTGCCTCTTAACCATTATGTGTACTGCTGCCCAAATCTTAAAACCTATCATACCCTAATGAACACACACACACATACACACTCCATCCCCACCATCAACAGCAGCAATATCAGCATTGTCTGATTATCTTGTTGTCTAAGAGTTGGCAAAATTTGAATCACAAATGTAAATTGTAAAAATGGTTAGAAGCAATGAGACTTGAGAAGGCTTTAAATAAGGGAAGAGGCTAAAAGTATTACTTTTAATCAATGTCATGTCAACAGGTACATGTAAGAAAAGAAAAATTATGAAATTATGATTAATGATGTTGATAATAACTATTATTGTCTAGTGAGTGACCAGTATGTGTAAGACACGTCTCATGTACCATTGCCTTTAAGCTTTCAATTACCTCTCAGACATTTATTATCTCTAATAAGGATGATTGATTCAGAAAGGTAAAGTTAACTTGTTAAAAATAGCCAAGGTAGTTAATGGTAAAGTCATAATTAAATTAATTCCTATAAGAAAGGAGTTCTGTTCACCCAGTTATGTTGGCTTTCATTAACAAATGTAGTAAGGGGATTTACTTGACTAGACTGAACTATGTCAGATGACTACAGTAAAAATGGTGGGGATTAAATCATTGACAAAAAAAAATTCAAGATAGTCATTATTGTGATTGAGTTGAGCAGTGCATTTATATTTCTTTGATAATTTTTGTTAAATTAGCAAGTATTTTAGCTTGTTAATTACGTGCAGTGTTTTCCATTACTAAGAAATGACAGAACCAAGGAAGAAAGAAAGAAAGAAAGAAAGAAAGAAAGAAAGAAAAAGAAAGAAAGAAAAAGTAAAAGAAAGAAAGAAAAAAAGAAAAACAGGAGAAAGAACAAGAGAGGTAAGAAATGAAAATCTATTGCAAAGATGAGACAGATACATAAATACTAAAAGCAAATGTAAGGAAGTAAGAAATATGAGATTAAAAGAGTAAATATTGTATTGAAAAACTATTAGTTAATTTCCTTGTACCATATATATATTTCTTGCATGTGGTAGTGCTGTATTACTATAAAGGAGACTCAGAAGATAATGATTTCTCCTCTCCAAAGCCAAGTATAATGAAATGAGTGAAAATTAAAGAAAAGTGGACAGTGATGTAGGAAACGGACTTCAGAGCCAGTGGCCAAAAAGAATTCTTGAGAGGTCTTCGGTGCAAAAAGGTGGTTTTACTAAAGCACGGGACAGGACCCATGGGCAGAAAGAGCTGAACTGGGATTGTTGGAGGGTGTCTGATTATATACTCTCAAGTTGGGAGGGAGTTAGGGACAGCACAAGCCTCCAAGGCATTTTGGAAGCAAGGTTTCCAGGATCCTGGTGGGGGCTAGCTATTGTTAGGAAAGGTCATCTATTGCTGTTTAGTAAAAACTTGACCCTTCAGTATATATCAGTGGCTCATATGCATTGCCAAAGTATACCTTGAGGGATAGAGAGATAAAGGAAGATTCCAAAGGAATTTTTATATGTTAAAGGAGACTTACAGAGTGGGGGGGGGGGTTGGTGGGATAATGTTAAACTAAGATTTGCCCTTAGCATTAACATGGAGGCAACTGCGTTCCTCTAGGAACGTCACCCCTGCCCATTTCAAGGACTTGTCAATGAACTGTTAGTAGTATGGAAATTTAGGTGTTTTTTTTTTTTCCTTTTGCTTTTGTTTCCCACTTCAGGCAATATGACAATTCTGAGATTATGGACAGGTTTCGATAATATTGTTGATAGTTATTATCCTTTATCAAATGCCTCAGATATGAAAGGTACATCATATATATCATTCATTAGATGCAAAAGCGTTCTCTTCCTTTTGTCTTCTTTCTCTAACCACTTCATATTGAGGCAATTTGTGTCTTTTTCCTTGTCTGCTGTTTGTTTTTTCTTTTGAGGAAAGACATAAAGAGATTAATGAAAAAGAAGAAAAGTTACTTTGTTTTCACGTTTACTATGAGGTAATATATCGTAAGCTTGTTAGTGAAGGAAGGGTTTTGCATTTAAATTCTTATTTCTTGGGGCGCCTGGGTGGTGCAGTCGTTAAGCGTCTGCCTTCAGCTCAGGGCGTGATCCCCGCATTCTGAGATCGAGCCCCACATCAGGCTCCTCTGCTAGGAGCCTGCTTCTTCCTCTCCCACTCCCCCTGCTTGTGTTCCCTCTCTCACTGGCTGTCTCTCTCTCTCTGTCAAATAAATAAATAAAATCTTTAAAAAAAAAAAACCTCTTATTTCTTGCCTTCATGTTTAATACCGTTCTCTATTTACAGATTTCTTTAATGTATTCATTGCCTTGTCGCTGGCAATCTCAACTTGATTTTTCTGTCTCCTTTGCTCTAAGAGTGAAGTTCATCAGGGGCTGGTCACCAAGGCTCTTTGTCTTTATCACCTTTTCTTTCAGTGTCATAAGTATTGACAGTATGTCCCTGATACCACCTCCTCATACAAGGTCACAATTCAGGTGTCACCTTCCCGAGTGACATCTCTGAAAACTGCTGGATTAGAAAAACAAGAAGAGTTTTGATTTATGGAAAACACATCCTTTATTTGCTGCCCGTACCAATTGAATCTCCTACAGATACCAGAAAAATTCAACTTCCTGAGAGTTATAATTGGGTTTAAGTCACCTAAACAGAATCTGGATGATTATGTAAGAGCTGGAGGAGAGGCAAAGTGATTAGCTGGATGTAGCTAAGATGTCACAATGGCTTAACTTTAAAGTTTAGTGAATGTTCTAAGTGATGTGGAAATGTCGAGGTTCGGAGCCTCCGCCAAGGAAGAATTCTTGAGACTTATCAGTGCAAAAAGGTGTTATTATTAAAGCACGGGGACAGGACCCGTGGGCAGAAAGAGCTGCTGCCCCGGGGTTGTGAGGGGTGACTGATTATATACCATGGAGTTGGGGGCAGTAAAGACAAGGGAAGTTTCCAGAAGGATTTTCATATGCTCAAGAAGACAAAACAGGATCCTGGAGGCCTGGCTATTAAGAAGCTAAGCTTGTTTTTCCCTCTAGCAAACCATTAACACTAAGACATTGGGAGTTCCTGGAGGAATGTCTTCCTCTGCCTGCCTCAAGTTTTTGTCAATGGACTGCAGATTATAAGAAAATTTAATTTTATCTACGTTTCTTCCTGCCTTTGTTCCCCCACATCATAAGCACTTTACTAGCATTCTTTCACATAATCATTGAAAATGCACTATGAGATAAGTAATTTTTATACCTATTTGTTTCATGGGAAGAGAAACTGAGGCACAGAGAAATTAACTCTTCTAAGCTCATACATTTAGCCACTTGTGGCACACAGGTTCTGAGGCAGATCTTTCTTTCCTTTTTTTTTTTTTTTTAAGATTTTCTTTTCTTTTTATTTTTTTAANNNTTTCTGATAGCTGAGTAATATTCCATTGTATATATGGACCACAGCTTCTTAATCCAGTCATCTGTTGAAGGGCATCTCGGCTCCTTCCATGATTTGGCTATTGTGGACAATGCAGCTATGAACATTGGGGTGCATATGGCCCTTCTCTTTACTACGTCTGTATCTTTGGGGTAAACACCCAGTAGTGCAATGGCTGGGTCATAGGGTAGTTCAATTTTTAACTTTTTAAGGGACCTCCACACTGTTTTCCAGAGTGGCTGTACCAACTTGCATTCCCACCAACAATGTAGGAGGGATCCCCTTTCTCCACATCCTCTCCAACAATTGTTGTTTCTTGCCTTGTCTATCTTTGCCATTCTAACTGGCGTAAGGTGGTATCTCAGTGTGGTTTTGATTTGAATTTCCCTGATGGCTAATGATTTTGAACATTTTTTCATGTGTCTGTTAGCCATTTGTATGTCTTCATTGGAAAAGTGTCTGTTCATATCTTCTGCCCATTTTATGATTTGTTTATTTGTTTCTCGTGTATTGAGTTTGAGAAGTTCTTTGTAGATCTTGGATACCAGTCCTTTATCTGTGGTGTCCTTTGCAAATATATTCTCCCATTCCGTGGGCTGTCTCTTAGTTTTTTTGACTGTTTCCTTGGCTGTGCAGAAGCTCTTTATCCTGATAAAGTCCCATAAGTTCATTTTATCTTTTATTTCTCTTGCCTTTGGAGATGTGTCGTGAAAAAGGTTGCTCTGGCCGATGTCATAGAAGTTGTTGCCTATGTTCTCCTCTAGAATTTTGATGGATTCCTGTCTCACATTGAGGTCTTTCATCCATTTGGAGTTTATTTTTGTGTATGGTGTGAGAGAGTGGTCAAGTTTCAAGGCAGGTTTTTCTGATTCTGGAATTCACTACCATGCTTTCTATTCCCCCATGAGAAAAATACAATATTACCAGTTTTCTTTCCTCTAGCAGATGATTCCTTGAGGTTAATGATAACCAGTCTCTCTCCACATGACAACAGATAATTACTTTGTGTTTTGTAAAATTTTCATTGTGACCCCTTGATTTTGTCTTTAAAAAGAGAGCAGGAGAAAATGTCACATAAAATCTTGGTGATTATTTTCAAAGCTACTGTAAAACAGAAGTTAGAAAACAAAGGCTAAAAATACACAAAGAACAAGGCTGAGAAAGAGAATTGAGTAGAAGTTAATTAGCTTCCATGTCTCTTCAGTCTTCTTGACAACATAGAAACCTATGATTTCACAGATCTTAGACTTTATTTTATAATTCATACTGATCTACACATTTACATAACTTATTTGGAATTTTTTTCTGACCTATTTAAAGACCGAAGGAGTCTTCTCAATGTGCATGGCAAGTTAATATTTTGAAACAGAGTAAAATGTTTCAAAATGAGACTGATGGAGCACGCAAACCCTGAGCGATGTACCAAGACAACAGACTTTGGAATTCTATTTACACTCATAATAATTAAAACAAAAGCTCTATATAAAATAACTTATTTATTATAAAAATCTCTGGGTGGCAGTTACTATTAATCTGATTTTACTAACAAGTTTACTGAGATTTAGATTGAGACAAAATAAACAAAAATAAACAGTAATTTAGGATGCAGAAAAGCTAAAAGCATAAGCTATGTTCCGAATTATTGACTTACACTGCTGCATCTTTTTCTTTACTATTATACTCTGAAGACAGAGTCCATGTATTCCACTTACTGTTACTATTGTATTAACAATGGCAATTTAAGTACCAAATATCGAATCATAGTTCAATATATATGGTCCCGTTGTTGGATATACTGTACAGATACTTGAATTTCAAGAAATCTATTCAGATGTTTTTGCTCAATCTCAGAATATCTGTTGGAGTTTGTCTCATTTTGGTAGATCACTGTACTCAGTAGGATGAAGATTTGTTTTTTATTTATGCTTAACAACACTTGTCCTGTTTGGGTCATTAACAGCTTTGGAGTAATACTTGCTTTGGTCTTGGGAAGATATTAAAAAGTATTTACTTTTTCTCCCTATTTAATTAACTCATTAAGGTGATGGATGTTAACCAACAATATAATGAACAGAAAGAACAAAAGCTAAACTTGGAGTAGAATAATGCCAGATGTCGTGTAATAGTATGCTTTTGGGGAAAGATGAAGAAAGTAAGACAAACTGGTTTTTCTACTAACAATTTGATAAAACTGTTATTAAGAGAGTGATAATTGATGCTTATATAAACTTTTCTGTTAATATCTGTCAATAGATATTACTAGTACCCCTCGATTCTTTCTGAACAATCATATGGCTGTGCCTTAGAATGACAGCTCATTAACTTGACAGAGATGTGTTCCTACCATCAAATTTTCTGCAAATTAATTCATACATATTTTCACTCCTTTTTTTTTCTCTTTTAGGACTATCCATAGGAAAAGCTTTCAACTATGAGTTTTAAAATGTTTTCTTATATGCCAAAATAAAAATAAAAGATATTTCTTATTGTTTGTGATCTTGACATGCTTTTCCAGTGACTTCATTGCTGTACTGTCTCCATTTTTCGTAAGTAAAATTGTCGTATACAATGCATTTGTACGACCTAGAAATCAGGTAAGAAAACAGCAATCTCTATGACTATTCTGTAAACAGTGATAGGTAACTGATGATAGTCTAATCTGAGTGGTAAGAAAGGAAGATACATTTTGTTACATTTTTCATTGAAACCTGCCTTTTTTTTCCTTTAGCCTATATCCTTTATGTGAGTTAATCTGAGCAAATTGGTGAACAATTTTTCCGAAATAGGTAAAGAACACTATTTGAAGATTATAAAGAATTTACTGTGTAGAATTGAAATCGCAAGTTATTACGCAAAGGAAGCTCTGAGTATCAAGTCTCAATGATTTATTCTCTCTATATATTTATAATTTCAAATCGGATTCAGTATTCTCAAAGAAGGGCATTATAAATAAAATAGTCAATCTCGAAAACAATTTATGATGATGTATAAATATTCAAGCTTAATTTATTTTGATGGATTTGATATAGCTGAAACAGAGGGAAATTAATTTCATGTTGCACTTTTATTCTAGAAATTATTTGTTCCTTATAACCACCAGGTCTCTGTTGCAGCTGCAACTGCTGCTTTAATGAACTCAGAAAACACCATTTCCTCACCTTTTCCCTTTGCTCTCTTGAGTCTTAGATCCTAGTGCTTTGCCATGTGTGTAATGTTAAAAAACCCATGAGCCTAATTGACCTCCAAATTCCTACTGTATAAAAATAATCTACTTCATTGTGGTTTTGATTTGCATTTCTCTGATTAGAGGTGTTGAACAACCCTTTCATGTACCTGTTGCCTGTTTGTACCTCTTCTTTAGAGAAATGTCTATTCAAATCCGTTGCCCACTTTTTTTTTTTTTTTTTAAAGATTTTATTATTTATTCGACAGAGATAGAGACAGCCAGCGAGAGAGGGAACACAGGCAGGGGGAGTGGGAGAGGAAGAAGCAGGCTCCTAGCAGAGGAGCCTGACGTGGGGCTCGATCCCATAACGCCGGGATCACGCCCTGAGCCGAAGGCAGACGCTTAACCGCTGTGCCACCCAGGCGCCCCCGTTGCCCACTTTTTAATCAGGTTTTTTTTTTTTTTTTTTTTTTTTTTTTTTTTTTTTTTTTTTTTTTTTTTTTTTTTTTTTGCGCTTGAGTTGCAGGAGTTCCTACAGTTAACAACATGGTGTCATGAACTTAAAAACTTAAGAGGATAAATCTCATGCTAAATATTCTTAACACAAACACACACACACACAGGAAAGAACAGCAAGGGGACTTTTAGAGGTGGTGGATATGTTTATTATCCAGAGATATGCTGGTAAGAATAGAGTGACATATTAATGAAATAATCAGTTATATTCAGTAGCTTTGTTGAGATTTGGGGAATTTTAATTTAAGATGCATATTTTACCATATAGAAAATGAGCACTGTTTTATTATTGTTTTTAACTTAACCGCAGATGCAACTTTTCTATCACTGGTTGCTAAGCAAACAAATGATCGCAACTTTGTGGTATCTATCTGTGTCAGTTCGACAATGTCTATGAAAACGTGGAAATGTATAAACATGACATTTGTATTTCAGAAAATTTTTTCATGCTGAATGTGAATAGAAAAAAAGATGAATAAATTCACGGTATTGACTTAACATTTATATGACTAGGAAATGAGCATAACATTTTTCTTCCCTTCAGGCACAAAGTTATTATTCCCTCACGGCATTATTCTCTAGTCTTACAAAAGTTCTTGTGTGTGGCAAGAAGTCCTTTTCCTACTTGACTTTGCAGATTAATTGAATTATAGGTGTACAAATGCATTCATGAATTTTATTTCCATCTTTTTTCAACTCTACATGCATATGCATATATATATAACACTGAATTAAAACATATTAATATTATTTTATATTATTCATTAATATGTTTTATGTGACATACAGGCGATCTAAAAAACTTCATAATCAGCAAGAAATAGGGGAATCCAACCTATACCTTAATGATGGGTTTCTGAAAAAACATAAGCTAAATTTGAGCCTTATTTAGATAGAGTCCACAAGTAATTTTTTAAAATCTGTAATAGCTTAAATAACTAAGAGATTTAATGCAAATTAAAGGTCCCACAAAAATTCTCCTTGAGATTGTAAGTGTATCGTGTAATGGATTGACTATGTTTGTAGAGTTTGGCGAAGTTTCTTCATAACTGTGCTTCTTCACTTGGGCAAGTAATTTAAGATTCATAGTATCTTTGTGGAAAGCAAACAGTACTAAAAAAATGTTTTTTTAAAGAAAGAATTACTGGGATAGGCCGGTGATGGGTATTAAGGAGGGCACATATTGCATGGTGCACTGGGTGTTATATGCAAATAATGAATCATGGAACATTACATCAAAAACTAAGGCTATACTGTATGGTGACTAACATAACATAATAAAAAATTATTATAAAAAAGAAAAACGAAACAGCAAATAAATAAAATAAAATAAAATAAAAAAGAGAGAATCAGCATAACACCAACAACAAAAACTAACAACAATAACAAAAGCCTTTAGAGATTTGTGGAAGTACTAGTCAGGTCTATCCAGAGAAGCAGAACCAATAGGATATGTATACAGACACATATATAAAGAGATGTATTATAAAGAATTGGCTTATTTAATTATGTATGGCTTAGGTAAATATGGAGGCTGTCAAGTCTAAAGATCTGTAATTGGCATATTGAAGACCCGAGAGAGCAGATGGCGTAACTCCAGTCTGAAGACTGGCAGTCTTGAGACCAAGGAAGAGCTCTTGTTTCAGTTTGAGTCTGAAGGCAAAAAAAAAAAAAAAAAAAAGTTGCCCTAGCTAGACGGCAGTCAGGCATGAGGAATTCCCTCTATACTCAAGGGATTGTCAGACCTTTTGCTTTATTCAGGCCTTCAACTGATTAAACAAGGCCCACACATTATGGATGGAAACCCACTTTGATCAGTCTATCAGTTTAAGTGTTAATTTCATCCAGACATTTCACAGTAATACCCAGAATACTGTCTGATCAAATATTAGGCCACCCAGTAAGGTTGATACATAAAATTAACCATCACAGTAGAGTTAATTAGAAATTATGTAGTTGTAAGGCCTTTCACAGTGTTTAACATATAGTAAATACTAAGTAGATGGCACATATTAATATTGGTAGTAATTAGTTGTAAAATTGCAACAATTCATTAAACATAGACCTTGCAATAGGTATGGGGTGGTGACCATTGTATATTCTTTTTAGAATGGCTATGATTGAAATTAGTATGATAGTCTCAATCCTGCTTATATCACAGAGATCAAGGGCCAAATCCATCCTACTTAATTCTCTAGGACTTTTCATTTCCAAGTAGATTCAAACAAAGCCACTCTGGGTCTTAGGGTATTATACTACAACTTTCTCATAGTTGACGTATGATCCCAGACATGTGCTAGGGACCCAACTGCTACATTTGGTCTCCAAATAACTAGTAAAGCCTGGACCACTGAGTAATAATTTATGGCATGACCTAAATTCAGGAGCTCACAGAGAGATGCTAAAAGGGTCCTTCCAAAGCAAATCTCTTTGCCAAGGCAGAGTGCCCAGTGTAAATTGATGCTGGTTATATAATGTTGGAGGAGAATGAAATGACAAGATTACCTTGGCATATTTTTATGGAAGTATATGTTTTTTGTTTTTCTCATCCTGAGGTTGGTCTTATTGGAGTTTGGCAGGAGATAACTGTTGACTTGGCTACTATGACTCCCAGCTGGAGTCTTTATATTCAAGCTACAGGTTTATTTTCTTTAAGTGACTTCAAGAATTCAAACAGCCATAGCTAATTTGTGGAAAGTAGAGCAAGGTATGGTGAATCGATCCCATCTCATGAAATTGTAACAAAGTCAGTGATTATATTATGATGTGTGTTCTATTGTGCCTGGCCAAAAAAAAAAAAAAAAAAAAAAAAAAAATGGGGGAAAAAAACCAGAATTCAGAATATAGAATTCTTGTAATTATCACACATGTGAAATTTGAGGTTTTAGATTTAGCATTTTTCTACTCCTGTAAGAAATACCCACACAAATGTAGCATGTAATAAAATATATATTTTAATAGGTATAATGCAAAAACAGAACTTTTCACATAACCTATATTTATGTGACACAAATATATAGCAGTCTTGTGAATAACATCAGTTTGTGAAGTCAAATTGATTTTTGCATCTGAAAATATCAGATCACACCCTAGAATATCTGAGGTATTTGCTGAAAATTACAGAAAAATCTCTGGAACTATTTTTAGCACATTCTATTCCTCGCTGTAATCATCACCTAACTCTAATAAACTTCTTATGACATCACAATGACACACGCAACTGAAAGATCCAGGATGTCTAGGAATATTTTGATTAGAAACCTATGACCTGAGAAATGGATTACTCTGCTCATCCTAAGCCAACAAAGCAAAACTTATTACATGGGCCTGCGTGAAAACCCGAGGGAAATTTGATTTATGCTTATTTATAAATATGTGAATATTCTTGTCACTATTTCCAACCTTCTATTTTCTAATGCTATTTATAAAGCCCACTTCTCTTCGTTTCCTACTTTTATCTTTAACCCTCCTTTTCTTGAGGTATACTTAAGTAGCCTAGAGTGAACACTCTTTCTGAAAAAAAACATGCTAAGGAGTCAGTAACTTAAAGTACTTCATCTATTGGCTGTTTAAAATTCCTTCTTAAATTAATTTATTGTTGAAACAGGCACTTCAAAATCCACTTAAGAAATAATATCTGGATCTCAGATGATCCCCCTTTAGGAAGCCAAGGATTATTCCTCAGAATAATCCCAACATTATTTTAGCACACCAGAATCAAGGAAATTCACAGATTTCCCTGGGTGGGATCGTAAGAAGGAAATTATCCTATAATAAGCTTTAAAGTGAAAAATTGCTCACACAAGCAAATGTCTCTCAGGAGAACTGAAGCATGATGCTGGTAATGATTGGAATTTAGAGGACTCTCTTACTCATTTGATCAACCTTAGAAAAATCATAACCATCTTGATAAAAAGACATTATGTTAAATTTTACTATTTTTAACTATATCACATTTGAAAACAATTAAACACATTCCTAGGTAGTGTCTCTGTCAGGGCCTAAAATTATTATGTAAAAATAATGGCTTTATTTACCACATAAATAGTACATATATTATTTGAAGTACCTTTACTGGTTCATTTACTCTTCATTGAAGTATTGGTGTGTTTATAGCTTCAACAGGAATTAGTTTTCCTTTGTACCCAGATATAATTTTTTAAAAGTTTGTGGGGAATGTCACAACCATGAATATATTCCTTTTATTGAATATGACAAGCTACGACTATGGAATAGGATCAATCCTTCATACGTGGTCATATATGTGCCTAAAATGTCCCACCAGAGCCAGAATTTTTGTCCAGTATTTACTCTGTGGCTTAATTTGCTCCCAGTTCTAGTAATGTGACTCACATGAATAGACACGTGGGAAAAGCCTGAGAGGAAGCATTGGATGCTTAATCTCTGTCCTCTAAACACAGAAAGTAATAGGGTAGTAAAACATTGTTATTTCTGGGAAAACAGAAGTAATCAAAAATATAACTCTGATTTCTTATTTTAGGAATTTTCCTGACAAAAGTTAATTCTCTTTCCTTAGCTTGTACGCATCACTTGTGTTAGAACCAGACCAGGAGCTTTATGTATGTTAAACAATGCTTTTGTACTTAGAGAGAGGAGTGGGGAGGGGAAAAAAAAAACAAAAAACAAGGCAAATAAATTCAAGCATACGAAATACAAAATTCCAGGTGCAAAGACTAAATGAGATATCCACCATAGAAATTGAATCACAGTGGGATTTTGTGGAATGAACTACTATTACACATAGCACCATAATTAAATATTAAAAACATTTTATTGACTAAAAAATCTAGCCGCAAAAGTATACATACTGAAAATTCCATTTGTATGAATGGAAAAAACTAACCTTCAATGATAAAAATAGTAAGTTCCACAGGCATGTGGGAACTTACTGAGATGAAGAAAATGTGCCATATCTTTATGGGAATTTTGGTTGCAAGGATTTAAACATTTGTTTCAACTCATGGAGTGGTACAGTTAAGATATGTATACATTTTAGTATGTGGATTTTCCCTTAAAAAACATTAACACTAATAGTGGAGGAGGAAACCAGGCTTTGTATTTTTTATTCCTTTGAAGGAGCGTGCAATAATGAAATACAGTTTTAGGAGACAGGATGCTTAATTTTGATTCTTGGCTCAATCCTTTTCATTGTGGAATAATGGGAAAATTACTGACCCTTCCTAAGACTTATTTCCCTGTATTGCAAAGTAGGAATATGTGTGGTACCAAAGATGGAGTGTTGTGAGAATTAAATGCAACAATATGTCTGGAGCACTTGGTAGACGGTGATCATTGTTTAAATTTTCATTTCATGTACTCACATAACACATATTCTGTACCTACAAAACTGATACTGCTCTGAAATTTTCCTCTTTGTTTTCTTCTCCCAAACTTATTTCATTGACCTGAAAAGGGAAAAGGCAGTTGATCTGACAACTTAATTCAAATTTTACTTCCTTATATTGAGAAGAGGCTGCCACTCATGGAAAGATATGGGCACAGTAAACAAAGAGACAAAATAATTGCTGAGCACAAGAGCCTAACCTATGCTACTTTGTAATGATCAGCTCTTCCTTCCCTTACCTGCAATCACTTACAGAGAGAAGTTGTGGGAAGATAGTTACTTTTATCCTGTAACATGTAATCAGATAGTTTAGTTGTGCATATTGTCAAGTGCTATAACATTGACCTCTTTCTCTTCAACAGAGCCTGTTGTCTTCCTTTGATATCTTGCCTCACCTTTCACTCTCCCCACCAGCAGCACTGCAAGGAAATTCTTTCTGGAATCCCTTTTGTCTATCCACCCCTTCTGTTTCTTCAAGGTCACGAGCGAGCTCCATTTGCTCCATAAGTTTCTCTCTGGGTATTGTAGACAACTTCAATATTTCCTTTTTGAACTTTGTTTGAAATTACGATATAACATCTCACTGTATTTTTTTATTTCAAGAGTCATCTCTTCCCACCTTCAAATCATAAGCACTCAAAGAATAGAGACACCAAAAGCAGCACATTCTTTAGAAATAAACACAAAGATATGCTTTTAGATTATGAAATGGACCTGAAAGAATATCTGCTTAAGCTATTTGGCTTTTTAGACAAAGAAGGTAAGGCCTTGGAAAGCCTGAGGGACCTGTAAAAAGTTCTCAAAAAAGCAGAACATTATTTGCTCGAATGAAGAGAACTTGGCATCATGGTTGCAAATCTTAATCTGCCACATGTTCAGCTTGTCATCTTGGGCAAGTTTATTCAAGTTGCTTCCCCATCTGTAAAATTTTGTTACCTTATTCTCTGATAAAATTTAATCTAATCTTATAAAAGGAATATTTTGGAAAGATTTTTTTTCAAGTATAATGAACATTCAGTGCTATGTTAGTTTCAGGTGCACAATATAATGATTCAGCAATTCTGTACATTTTTCAGGGCTCATTATGAGAAGTGTAGTCTTAATCCCCTTTATCTGTTTCACCCACCCCCCACTCACCTCCCCTCTGGCAACTACCAATTTAATCTGTTTTTCATTCTGTTTTTTGTTTGTCTTTTTTTTTTCTTTGTTCATTTGTTCGGTTTCTTAACATAAGTGAAATTATATGGTATTTGTTTTTCTCTGAGTGACTTATTTCATAAGTGAAATTAGACCCTCTAGGTCTGTTGTTGCAAATGGCAAGATTTCATTCTTTTTTATGGTGAGTAATATTCCATTATATAGAGAGATATATAGATATAGATATAGATATAGATATAGATATAGATACATATCACATCTTTACCCATTCATCTATCAACGGACACTTGGGTTGCTTCCATATCTTGGCTATTGTAAATAATGCTGCAGTAAACAGAGGGGTGCATATATCTTTTTGAATTAGTGTTTTCATTTTCTTTGGGTAAATATCAACTTATGGAATTACTGGATCATAGGCAATTTTGTTTTTAATTTTTTGTGGAATCTCCGTACTATTTTCCACAGTAACTGCACTAATTTTCATTCCCATCAGCAGTATATGAGGCTCTTTTTTCCCCCACATCCTCGCCAGCACTTGTTATTTCTTGTGTTTTTGTTTAGCCATTCTGAATGGTGTAAAGCAATATCTCATTGTAGTTTTGTTTTGTGTTTCCCTGATGATTAATGATGTTTAGCATCTTTTCGTGCGTCTGTTAGCAGTCTGTGTCTTCTTTGGAATAGTGTCTACTCAAGTTCTCTGCCCATTTTTTAATTGGATTGTTTGGTTGGCTTGGTGGTGAGTTGTATAAGTTCTTTATATATTTTGGATATTAATCCCATATCAGATATATCATTTGAAAATATCTTCTCCCATTCAGTAGGTTTCCTTTTTGGTTTGTTGATATTTTCCCTTCCTATGCAAAAGTTTTTTATTTTGGTATAGTTCCAGTGGTTTAATTTTGCTTTTGTTTCCCTTGCCAGAAGAGACATATCTAGAAAAGTGTTTCTATGTCAAAGAAATTACTGCCTGTATTTTCTTCTAGGAATTGTATGGGTTCAGGTCTCATATTTAGGTATATAATCCATTTTGAGTTTATTTTGTTGTTGTTGTTTGGTGTAAGAAAGTGGTTCCAGTTTCATCCTTTAGATTTCCTCACACTATTTGTTGAAGATACTGTCTTTTTCCCACTGTATATTCTTGCCTCCTTTGTTCTAGATTAATTGATTATAATCATATGGGTTTATTTCCCAACTCTCTATTCTGTTCCATTGATTTGTGTGTCTGTTTTCTCTGCCAGTGCTATACTGTTTCGATCACTACCGCTTTGTAATATAACTTGAAGTCTGGGATTATGATACTTTCAGTTTTGTTTTTTCTTTTTCAGTGGCTATTTGGGGTCTTTTTTTGCTCCATACAAATTTTAGGATTGTTTGTTCCAGCTCTGTGGAAAATGTTGTTGGCATTTTGATAGGGATTGTATTGAATCTGCGGATGGCTTTGGAGAGTATGGCCATTTTAACAATATTAGTTCTTCCAATCTATGAATATGGAATGTCTTTTCATCTGTTTGTGTCACCTTCAACTTCTTTCATCGGTGCTTTATAGTTGTCAGAGTACGGGTCTTCCACCCCCTTGGTTGAGTTTATTCCTAGATATTTTATTCTCTTTGGTGCAGTTGTAAATGGGATTATTTCTTAAATTCTCTTTCTGCTACTTCATTGTTCTCGTGTAGAAATGCAACTGAAGGGGCGCCTGGGTGGCACAGCGGTTAAAGCGTCTGCCTTCGGCTCAGGGCGTGATCCCGGCGTTATGGGATCGAGCCCCACATCAGGCTCCTCCGCTATGAGCCTGCTTCTTCCTCTCCCACTCCCTCTGCTCGTGTTCCTTCTCTCACTGGCTGTCTCTATCTCTCTCAAATAAATAAATAAAATCTTTTAAAAAAAAAAAAAAAGGAAATGCAACTGAAAAGATGGATCTTAAATGGGCATTTGCTAACATTATTTTGCATTCTATTTATTCATTAAATCAAGGAAGTTCTAAGAAAATCAAGGAAGTTATGTAACATCTTATTTATGCTAATGTTTTTCTCCATAATCACGTATCAATCTGCTTATTTTGATTTTTTCATAATGAATGCCGTTATTTAATATAGAAATGATAGCAGAAATTTATCCATTATCATATCTAATTAAACTGTAATAGACCAATCTTAATTAAAATTTATGTAAAATTTATATATGTGTGTGTGTGTATGAAGCCAATATTTTGTAAAGCATATATATATTTATAGAGAGAGAAAATGAGGCCTAAGAATTATTTTTAAATAATTGGTCATACAACCTATATCCTTATTACTAAATTCTAAGTAAATTTCGGTACTGAAGGAGATAATAAAATTCATGCAATAGGTGTCAGCATTAGTGCATAAGATTGAGGACATTAGAAGCACATGTGAATTTGCAAAAGAGTACAATTTTTATATTGCTAATTACTTGATATTTTGCCTTTTAAGATAAAGCCTTGTGTCTCATCCACACAAAAGCATTTCAGAAGATTAATTAGGGCTTCATTAATAAATAATTAAGCATTTTATCTCTACATTGCCTGAAAGCAATTGTAAATTACATCTTACCCATGTTCCTGATTTGATGTCCAGCAAACAGACTTGCCTGTGGAAATTTTGTAATTCCAGCTCATGATACATTAGCCATACTTTCCTGCCTTCCAATTCCTCTTAGTTGTTGATAATGCAAATCAAGCCACATGAGTGATAACCTGTCAGGAGGCACTGCTTTGGAAAGCCATACTCACATTAATACTAACCATTCAGAATTGTTATATGGAACAGTTCCCTCCATAATTAAGAAGACAAACATGGCAAAGAATATGACGCTTCATCAAGTTTTGCATGTGAATCATCCCCAAAGTGAACTTTTAAAAAGAGCCCCATGAGTTCCATCAGGAATGAATAAAAATAAAACATCATGGTGTGTTAACATAGCTAAGTCAGCAAATAAATATCAGACATGAAAAATAAATTTGATATTTAATTATGCATACTGTAAAGTTTATAAGCCAAACTCTACTTGGAAATAATGAAGTACGCATGATTTTACTGGGACAAAATGTGAGTTTATCACCTGACTCCATTACATTGAATTTTAGACATGCTGTTTTCTTGAAGATGACTTTCTCTCTGAGATAACCCAGACGTGGCATCAACTCACTGACAGCTTGTCTCGTTTTTCACTGAACTACTAGCACTTACACTAGATCCTCATACATACAAAGCATTCAGTAAAAATTGTATTTTAGTAAAATAGCTATAGAAAAATTACTAGATCTTAAAAGCAAATTTATTTAAGCCTTATCATTTAATCTAAGTCACTCATTTCTGTTCAGAAAAACTAGTTATGTCCTGGAGAGGTCCCTTAAGTAGCGAAGAGGAACACAAAGCAGAGCTCTGCCCCTGGAAGAACTGATGATGGAAAGAAAAGACGGAATGTGTGGTAGTTTAATCTGTAAAAGACTGCTGACCTCAAGGAGACAACGTAGAGAAATAACACATGCCACGCTCTGGTTGAAGCCCCTGACTGCAAAGACTAAGTGTAGAAAATGAGTCTCCTACTCAGCCTGGTCTCCTACTACTTGCCTCCTGAGTATATTGTATAAGACAGGCTCTAAATAAAATTTTGTTTCATTAACTCAACAGTGGAAGAAAGGAAGCTTAAAGAAGGGAGAAATCCTTAACACCTTAGTAATGGAAAAATTTTCACATTGGAACATGCATATTTTTATAGAGGTCATAGTTCATAATAACACCTTACTATTTCCTCAAATGGAAATCATATTGAAGTTTATACTTTTGCCATACAGTAAAGTCAATTACTAGTTTATATTGTTCTGCATTACTGTCCTAGAATCATTTTACATCTGTCTCTTGGCAGGTGTATTCACAAAAGTAGATCAAGAAACAAATTATAAACTGATCAATATTTTATTCTTTTCTTTAAGGCCTTTTATTTTACCATGTGGGGTTCCAGTACATTAAGCTGGTGCTTTATAATGTGAAACGATTTTGATGATATGCAAATAAGAGACCATTAAAAACAAATGACATGTTTTTGGCAAAGCATTTGATTGTTTAAATTATCTTTCTGTAACTGAAAATATTCAACATTCATGCATTAAAAGAGTTTGCATTAAACAATAGCTACAAAGTCGAGATGTAGACTCCAGCTTCTCAAAGTGGAAACAGAAGTTAGGTTCTGTAGAGGGCAGATTTCAAAGGACAAAGCTAAACACTCATATCATTAAAAGTTTAAATAGGTATGTTGTACATACTTAGCTGCTTACATAAGTATGAGTGTCTGAGACAGAAAATGAATGTCCCAGGCGGAAGTAAGTCAATCTCAAGGGAATTATAATGCAAAGTGGCATAATGATGGGCACACAATGCTCTCTCCACAGCTGTTCTTCCACTTACAACACGAAAGGCAGCTCAAGACAGAAAGGAAAGACTGACAAATTGATTGGTTCTGCTGTTTCCTTAGTGTTATGTGCCATGTCACTTTCTGAGGTTCTTAGATAAGATCCAATTTCTCCTTAGGCCTTCTTAATTACCTTTCAGATTTCCTTTGTTATAGGATTTGTTCCCATGAATCTAAGAGACCTTGTCTTGGCACTTGGACAGAAAGGATTGGACTGTTTAACCAGAACTAATGAATATCTTCCATTTCCTTCACGAGAAAGGTAATAAACATTATGCTGTTTCCTGGATCGCATATGTAAGTGACAGCAAGAAACACCCTTGGAATAGTAATAGTAAAATCGCCTTTGTTAACTCCAAAGCATAACAATAGAAATGTGTAGCAATATAATCTGAATCTCTTCTATTTCTTTGTTCTCAGGCAAAATACACTGAGAAAGTACTTATGAATTCTGTATAATTCTCATTTTATAATGAAATAAGGGATTTATTCATTTTTTCAGGTTTAATCACAACTGACCAAATGATTCAGACTTTACATTAGACAGTGGCTATCACATAGCACACAACATGCTAATAAAGAAAATGTTGATAGTTACTAACAAAAAATGATCACTGATATTCTCTAGCCATTAATGACACATATCAGAGTATGAGGGTGTTTGTACATTATTTTCGTTTGTTGTTTTCTCTTTCTGGTTATGTGATTTATCATTGCCATGTTTTGGTTCCTTTCTGTGCAATAAATACGCCTCAAACCATTACTGGCAAACATTCTAATAGTAATGCAACAAAGCAGATTGAAATTTCCGTCTTTTGACCATCGATACAAGATTTGTAAGTGTAATAGATTACTCAAGATACCAATAGATGCTAAAATTAATATCATGTATTCGTATATTTCTCTAACTTATAGCATATTCCTATATTAAAATCTATTATATTTAAACAAGCTTTTCTGAAGTTTTCAGTAATATTCTTCTTCCTGTGGAAATATATCTCTTTACTTGAATGTAATTCTCTACCAAATTTCAAGATTAATATAATTTTATAAAAGTTCCTCTTTGTAAGACAAAAATTTTAGCTTACTTTATTTAATACGGAACCACACCTCCCACACTTACTGATTTGCATTAAAATAAGCTAGGGTTTTAGATGCAGAGTACTACTTTTCAATTCATAGATTTTATATAATATGTCCTTTTTGCATGACTGGTTTAAATGATTTCAATCAATTATTTTGTATTCCACATTTCTTATTCTTATATTGTAATCTTCATTTTCTTTTTGATTTAGTTAATTAGAGGATATTTTCTTCTGAACTTATGCGTGCTTTAAAACATCTTGTTTTTTGCTTTTCCTTATGTCAATATTAAAATTATTTCATCCTGCATTTTAGAAGAAGGAACACACCACAGCACAGCAGTTCTGCTATAAGGCCTGAGGTCCCAGCTATAATTCCTGTGTCAATCACTTCATATGATCTAGCCTTAGATAATAATTGTAATTCCCCTGTGCCTCAATTCTCTCACTTTTTAAAGAGAGATAACACTAGTTCTTATGGACAGGGATTTTGCTGTGCATAAACTGTGTCCGACATGTAGTGAACCCACAATAAATCGTTATCATTGCTAACTCCATTACTTAACACCATGCTAACTTCTGGCATTTATTGCTGAAGAGAAAGCCGAAATCCAAGGCAAGTCTGAATGTCATTACATAATGGGTAATGTTTTCTCCCAATTGGATGCGTGCAACTTTAATTTATAATTTTAAAAGACAATTATGTTTTATGTTTGGGATCTTGTTTCACTGATTTTATCTTGAATATGCGGAATTGTTTTGAACTAATTTCTCAGGTTATCTCTCAACTGAGAAAATAGCTTCACCTGGTGTTTTGTCATTAAGAGGTAAATGACATTTGCTCCCGTTCTCTCTTTACTTGCTTATTAATTTATTCTCCTCTCAGAGCTATAGTTACAGCCAGAAGTTAGGTATATGTGGAAGGTTCTATCCAGTTCCCTGTGATAAATGCAGTTGTGCTTTCTTGCGGTAGTATTCCTTGTCCAAATTCCTCTGACGCAGGTAGAGTAAAAAGGTCTTGATTCTGTCATCATATACTGTTACTCAAGTGGTTTTTAATTTTAGGAAGCACTTGGAACCCTAGCCCAACTCTGCTCCCACTTCCTGTCCAACTATTTCCACGAATGTGTAGCCTGTGACACCATGTAGAAAAGAAAGAGGGTGATTCCTCAGGAAACAGTATCCCACACTCAAGAGGAAGAACTCAGGTTTCTCATTGATCCAGTACTTGCATTTATGAACCAGGTGCTGAGAAAATGATTCCAGAATCACGCCCGTTTTCAAATTGTAGTAAGACTACAACATGAGATAGAACCACTTAAAAAGTTTTTAAGTATAAAATACAGTCCTGTTATCAGGCACGATGTTGTACATCAGATTTCTAGAACTTATTTATCTTGTATAACTGAAATTCTGTACATGTTAATTAGTGATTCCCCATCTCTTCCCCACTCCAGGCCCGTAGAAACTACCATCGTATTTTCCCTTTCCATGAGTTTATCTCATATACTTCACATAAGTAGAATCATGCAGTATCTGTGCCTTCGTGACGGGCTTGTTTCACTTAGCATGATGTCCTCCAAGTTCATCCATGCTGTCACAAATGACAGGGCTTCCTTTTTTATGCTTGAGTAATATTCCATGGTACATCTATATCCCTTTTTTTGTTTTTAATCCATTCATCCATTGATGGACATTTAGGTTGTTTCTATATCCTGGCTATTGTGAGTCACACTGCAATGCATATTGGAATGCTAATATCTCTTTGAAATCCTGACTTCAATTCTTTTGAATAAATACCCAGAAGGGGAATTGCTGGATCCTATGGTAGTTCAATTTTTAATTTTTTGAGAAACCTCTGCACTGCTTTCCATAGTGGCTGCACCATTTTGGATTCCTACCAAGAGTGCACAAGGATTCCAATTTCTCCACATCTTTGCCAACTCTTCCTGACGTTTGTTTGTTTGTTTTGATGATAGCCATCCTGAAAGATGTGAAGTGGTATCTGATTGTGGTACTGATTTGTATTTCCCTGATGGTTAACAATATTGAGTCATTTGTGTATCTTCTTTGGAGAAACGTGTATTCAAGTCTTTCGCCCATTTTTAACTTGGATTATTGTTTTTTATTTGCTACTCAGTGGTAAAAGTCCCTTGCATATTTTGGAAATTAACCCTTTATGGGATAAAAGGTTTGCAAACATTTTCTCCCATTCTGTACATTATCTTCTCACTCTGTTGATTGCTTTCTTTGCTGCAGAGAAGCAAGGAACATATTCTGAAGGTTAAGGCATATATAGTGTGACTTTCCTGAGTAATACTAAATAGCATTTTTAAAAATTTTGGTATTTTATTTTTTTTAATGTAACTTGTGATATATATATCTGGTAGTTTGTGAAATAATATCCCCCAATATTCTCCATATTAAGTGCTAAATGTCAAAAAATTAAAAAAATAAAATTATGGAATAATTCAACAGGCATTTCTTAAGGAAATTGGAGGAAATATCAAAAATTAAAGCAAAAATAAAATAGATAAAAATGTAGAGAGAAGCAAAAGACCACTGTTGGGTTACTCCAAAAGGGCAGCTTCCCATTTTCCTGACCATTGCTTTATTTACATATTAAGATAAAAAAACAACTTTATCTTCCACCATGAAAAAGTCTACCATATATAATTGAGGTTTTCTTCATTATAAAACATAGCTGCAAATCTGAAATGTGATTCTCTGCTCCATAACTTTATTTTTAACACCCCAGTTTCTTTTTTCGTTTGTTTTTGGTTTTGTTTTTGCGCTTTTCCTAAAACACTCTACATTGTTCATGGATGCAATATATGCTCTAATTCACTGACATTTTGGAACTGTCTTCACCTGGCACAGTTTCTTTTTCCTCCAAGTTCTTTTATGTATTTGTTTTGATTTAGTATTTCTTCTTAGACACTTTGTTCAGATACCTGGTTATTCTTGGCTGTGTACTTGGAAATGAAGGCAACACTAGACACTGAAGGGAATCTCTGTGCCTGTGTGCACAGCCATCCCCTCTGGCTTTATAGGAGGAATAAGGTGGGCTATTTCATCTGAGAATTCCCTATCAATATCTACAATTTGTTTCTCTTGAGTGTTCAGATTTCATGAAGTTTCTTTCAATCTCCAGCTCTGAGGGAATAAATCTTGCTGCCAGAATTCTGAGAGTTAAGTTTGGAACCTGTTTCACAATTCCAGTTTTCACTAGAATATTTAATCTCAACCAGGTCTGAATTTTCTAAATATCACATGCTTTTGTTTTATTCTCTCCAGGGTATAATTCTCCAGTCTTCTTGTGGCTTTGTTAAATGGGTAATTGCTTCATAGAAGTTTTAGCTGTGTATCACATTTAATACCCTCCTTAAACCCTATTTCCAGAGGCACCTATTGCCAGATAATCCTGAGGTTTTGATATTTTTTTTAAGTCGTGCTGCTTTTCACCTTCTCCCACTGAAAACTTAGGGTTGCCAGATACGATAAAGGACTGTCTGTTATGTATGAATATACTTTTATTCTAGAAGGAGTGTTCATTGTTTCTCTAAGATGCAGATTTAACTAGATACCATGTATTTGCATTTGCTAAATATTGCCATCCTATTTAAAATATGACCTCCTCGGGTTTGCTCAATCAGCTACTACCTACTATTTATTTTACAGTTTCCAAAATTTGTAGCTATCATTATACTCCTATTCTCTTTGTACTTGTGTGTTTACACCTTAAAAATCTGTTTGCTATCATTTTAGTGTGGTTTGAAGAAGAAGCAGATCTTTTTTTGTTCCGTCTGCTATCTTAATCAAAAGCAGTTGTTTTCAATGTAAATCTTAAGGTTCCTTCTTCATTACCAAAAGAGAAGCTTGAATCCTCTTGATTTAACCATGCTTAGAAATATATTAGCCACCTGATATATACATTAATGCTCTTTTAAAGTGATGTCATCAGTAGGATTGCAACATCACCAAGTCCAATAGAAACAAATTTTATAAGCTGTGAATGTGAATTTTTGGACATGGAAGCTGAGACATGCATTTTATATTTATTACTGTCACTTAAAGAAATAGTCTCATAAAATAGGAAAGATGAAAATATAAATCTCCTCAGGAGTTTTTGTTAATTCATTGATCTGATTGACAGTTTTAGCAGAGCGCTATGTGAGTTTGGGCATAAGACGATTATTCGTGGATTCATTATATAAAGTTAATGCCAAGTTTAATCCACAATCCAGTCCATAAAATAATTTATAAGAGAAATATTTGAAAGTTTTCTGGGACTGGATAAGATCTTAAAGACCATTTTCCTCTGTCTTCTGATGGGTCATTATGTAACCCTTGTCTCCTTCACAAGTTCCAACTTTTTGACTTAGTAAATCATATGCATTTTTAAGTAAAGTCTTAAAAATAACACAACGTACAACATACCAGTTGGGATGCCTTCTCTGAATTCTAAGAATAATTTAAGTTTAAAGTAACCTGATTTTATATAAAACCTTAATCCCTTAATTTCTTACCATTAACACTCATTCTCTCCTCTTCAAATGCAATTTGAATTTAGGCATAAAGAATTCATTTAGAAGTGATATAATGTACAGAAGCTTTTATTTTCCATCCTGGGACATCTTTAGTGAATTTTGATGGTTGAGGAAAGCTAACCATACATTAACAGTGTCCATCAGTTTTGTGAAATTTTTGTCAGAACCATTTCTATTACTCTAAAATCATCTTGGATACTGGTTTGTTTGTTTTTTTTTAAGATTTTATTTATTTATTGAGAGAGAGAGAGACTGAGAGCATGAGCAGAGGGGAGGAGGCAGAGAGAGAAGGAGAAGCAGACTCCCCGCTGAACAGGAAGTCTGACGTGGGGCTCGATCCCAGGACACTGGGATCATGACCTGAGGTGAAGGCAGATGCTTAATTGATTGAGCCACTCAGGTTCCCTTCATCTTGGATACTGTCATGAGAAGTTGCCATTTCCTTCATTTCCTTTAGGGAACTCTTTGGAATATTGTTTATATTCCAAAGTCCTTTTTTAAATTCTTTTTTTTTTTTTAGAGAGAGAGCGAGTGTGAGAGGGGGTGGGGGCCGGGGAGAGGCAGAGGGAGAGGGAGATAGAGAATCCTAAGCAGGCTCCACGTTGAGAGCAGACCCTGATGCGGGGCTCCATCTCAGAACCCTGAGATCATGACCTGAGCCAAAACCAAGAGTTGGATGCTTAACCTACTGAGCCACCCAGGAGCCCCTATTATAAAATCCTTTAGCTTTTAGTCTTAAGGATGGCATTTAACTTCTATTGGATGGACTTTTTATATGTAGTCCTGTGTGTGTGTGTGTGTAATACAGGGATCCCTGAGGTGTTTGTTTCTCATTTCGACAGTTAACATTATTGCACTCTGACAATTGGGTCTGTGTTACCATCTGTCACTCGGGGAATGTGTCTGTCAATTAGCAGTTCTACAGCACTGTCGACCCACCAAACTTACCAGGAAAATAGCTTGAAAGCTACTGTCAAGAGGAAATTGAACTACGCATTGAGTTCTTTGGAAGTACATTTATTTCACAGCATCTGTGTGTCAAGTAGTGAAAAATGCCCTTTCTAACTAGGTGAGAAGTGAAATTTGTCTTTTTAGAGAAACTTCCATAAAGTAGGATATGCTCTTTCAGCAATACCAATACCAATCGATCTATAGCATGTTTTCAAATTTATTCATTTATTTATATACAATTTTGAAGTATATTCAAAAAAACCACATCATAATTTTTTTAAGCAACCCTATATTTGCGAAATAGCTGGTACCTTTATTTTGGAAATGACTTAATGGAAATCTCTGATATTTCACTCAACCCACTATAATCTAACCCATAATATCTTAAGGTTAAACTATTAAGGGTGAATATCTTTTCCAAAAAACATTTCCTTATATAGTGACTAGATGTTTTTCCAAAGTTCATTTTAGAAGATTATCCATAGACTCTGGTCAATAACAACCTGCTTATGAAGGATAGATTTCTAAAACAAACACACTGGAGTCACTGTGAAGGTCTAAGTGAAAAAGATTTCTCAGTTGCCCTTTGTTCTGCTTGTTCAAATGCGTCCTATAATTATACATTTTAGAACCTGAAAATAAAATTTCTTTAGTCCGAGAGTCTCATCAACAAGCTTTGTTATTTATAGTTCCAACACTAAATAGAATAAATGAATTTACATACAACTGTGCATATGTGTGTGTGTGTGTGTGTGTGTGTGTGTGGTGTGTGCACACATTAACAAACGCATATATCTTCACAGTTTCATGCTAAAGGGACTCTATTGTTCTCTCAAAGTAATTTAATCTGCTTTTATAATTTTCTATTTTTTCTAACCTGACCTACTGCAGGGGAGTACACATACATGTGTATGCATACACACACATATATTCAGACACGAACTTTTATGTGACTCTGGGTGTATGTATATGTACATAAATGCATGTATTCATCTGCAGAATAGGTTAGAAAAAATAGAAAATTACAAAAATAGATTAAATTACTTTAAAAGGACAACAGAGCCCATTTAGCGTGAAAACTGTATGTACACTTGTTAATATGCAGTGGTTTTGGAGTCAAACAATGGTTCAGATCCACCACGTTGTCAGTGCAACAGCAAACTTTTTTTTGTATCTCTCAGCTTTAGGCCCCTGATCTATAAAATGAGAATGGGAACATTTTCATGAGTATTCAATAAAGTAATAAATTGTGCCCACCTAGAAAATGGTACATGGTAAGAACTCAGTAAATGTTAGCTAAAAATTGGTAAAAATTGTTTTGCACATCTCAGGTAACTCTAAAGGCATAATTATATTGTCAGACAGTAAAAAAAAATTCATAATAATAACATTGAGTCATCTGAGTCATGCATATCCTTAGATTTTTATAATAAGAAAAGAAAAGATATTCCATTCTTCTCTTGTTAGATAGTGAAACTAAACCCCTAAAATCCTTGATGAAGAAAAATGTAATTATTTTCAATTTCCTATGTTAATTGAGTTACAGAAAAGCATAATAAGTTCTTGAAAACGCTTCACACCATATGTAATATTTCTGTTGTTGTTGTCTAGCTTCCAAGTTATTTCAAGTGTTGGTGTCAGCCCTTCCAATCACTAGGATGGTGTGTTTTAGCATATCTCCTAGAAAACTAACTCTGCATGCTGATTAATCATCATCATTGCATACCTACAAAAACGGTGCTTATAACCGTGAAAGGCCATACTTATGCTGGTGTTCAAGTGATGTCTTTGAGGAATATGAAATTTTTGATAAGCCCCAACTTGGAGCCTTCCAAAATCTGACACCATTGCCAACTCAAGTGTTTTTCACATGAAAACCTACTGAGATCAGTAAAGCTTTTAGCCAGTTATCTTTGATGTCCTTTGCTGAGAATGTTCCCTTCAAACATTTGGAAGTAGATTGTATTTCTGTAAGGTTTCTATTTTAGAGGGCTCATTTATATCTAACTTCCAGCTTTATCCTCTGTGGGACTTCTTTACATGTCTGCTCTATTTTTATTATCAAGGAAAATATTTATGCTTTTCAATACAAGGTCAAATAAGGAAATATTTCAGTAAAACACAAAAGAGGAATTGTTGCCTTCTGTGTCAGTTTGAGATTCTCCCCAATATTATAAAACACAACAGTATTAACTCAGAAGGCTTCTCTGTGATTTTTCCAATACACCAATCTCCACACTCTGATTTTGCCCATTAGTAAAGTGATTTTATTTATTTGTTTATTTATTTATTTTTAGAGAGAGAGAGAGAGGACGTGCATGCACATTTGCAAGCGGGTGGGAGGTGGGGTGAGGGGCAGAGGGAGAGAGAGAGAGAATCTTAAGCGCTTTACACCCAGTGTGGAGCCCCCACTCAGGGTTTGATCTCACAACCCTGAGATCATGACCTGAGCTGAAATCAAAATGTTTAACCGCTGAGCCACCCAGGTGCCCCAATTAGCACAGCAATTTTTTTAAAAAACATGCCTGGATTTGAATGTCAAACGAAAGTTTTTCAATATCCATTATGACATTTGGTAGGATGGTGCTAATTGTTTGCTTCATCATACAGAATTGCATTTTATACATAAAAACTGTTTAGCTGCTACAATTTTTTTGGTTTTTTTCCCCTTTTCTTCTTACTCTTAATCCCTCTCTCTCAATCTCTCTCACTCTCTGTCTTCCTTGCATAAGGGAAAAATGCAAACCTGAAGAGCCAAGAGTAGACGAAGTGAAAGATTATAGATAGGAGCAAGAGAATGTTGGAGGGACATCAGCAAGATGGCAAATTAGGGGGTTCCTGACTGCAGTGCCTGTCACAGAAAAAGCAACTTACAATTATGCAGAGACGAGACAACTTGGCGAAGATGTTAGAAACTGGGGATGAAGCTGATGAACCCCCTCAGACCACAAAAATGGAGAAAGCCTACATTAAGAAGGTAAGAAGAGTTGTTTCACTTTGACTTCATTGTTCCTCTCCCAAGGTGGTGAAGCGCTCCACTGGGCGGGGGGTTGCCCAGGCCTGTAGTTTCTTCAGTGGGAACATGAGAACCTGACATGGACATTCAAATTCCCCAGCATTCGGGGATGGTTTTGGGTAGGCACACTTAGGTATGGCCTCATGTGATTCACCTGGGGGATCAGGTAGAGACCGAGAAGGGTGGGGCGCTCACAGCAAAGAGCATGTGGATCCTTGCAAACTGAACTTCTCTTAGTGATGAAACCCAAACAGACCCCAGCCAGTGGTTCTGCCCATCTGCGGAGCAAAACTGGGGCACCATCCGCCCTGGGAGCTCTGTTGGCAGTTCTGCCCAGTTTGGGTCCTCAGCCACTGAGCCATCATGACTGATCAGAGGTTTTTTTGGCCTTGTCTGGACAGGGAGCCAAGGCAGTTGCCCCACCCTACTGTTGAGCATAGCATCTGGTCCCACCTAATTTGGAAGTCTGGATAATAATTCCAGGCAACCTTGGAGCTCAATCTATGTTACCGCGGGGCCACAAAGCCCAGCCTACAGGCCAAACTGGTAGTTGAGCTCAGCCTACAGCCCCACGCAATTGCTAAGCACAGCCTGCAGCTTTGCCAGGAAGAAAGCCAGTGACCCCAACTGACCTTGGAGGAGAGCGTCTAACCTTGTCCAAATGTGGGGTACAGCTGATGGCCCCACTCAAGCAGGGTGTCAGGCCAGCAGCCTTGCACATCAGGGGAGCACAGCTAGCATACTGCCCATTAGCAAATCATCAACTATAGCCATGTCCCACTTTGGGGCACAGCCGGTTCACCTTCCTGATCACAGCAGGGACTAAGGCTCTGTATAATCGCAGCACGCTATAACCTAGAAGAAATGGGTAAGTTCCTAAAAATATAGACTACTTAGACTGAGTATGAAGAAATAGAAATGTGAACAGACCACTAGTCTGCAAGGAGATTGCATGAGTAATCAAAAAGCTCCCAACACAGAAAAACCCAGGACTAGATGGTTTCACTGGTGAATTCTACTAAACATTTAAGAAAGAATTCATGCCAATCGTTCTTGAATTCATCCAAAAAAATTAAAGAGAAAAGAACATTTCCAAACATATTTTATGAAGCCATAATTACCCTATACCAAAACCAGATAAGGACACTATAAGAAAAGGAAATTACAAACTTATATCCCTGATGAAAACGATGCAAAACTCTCAAAATTCTAGCAAACCAAATCCAAAAGTACATTAAAAGGATCCTACACCATGATCATATGGGATGCAGAGATGATTCAACATATACAAATATATCAATACATGTGATACACTGCCTTAATAGAATGAAAAATAAAAATCATGCGATGGTCTCAATAGATGCAGAAAAAGCATTGACAAAATTCAATCCTTTCATGGTAAAAAACATCAACAAATTAGGCATAGACATGATGTATGTTGCCATAATAGAAACCATAAATGAAAAGCTCACAGCTAACATCATATTTAACAAGTGAAAGATTGAATGCTTTTTTCCTAAGATCAGGAACAAAACAAGGGTACACACTCGTGTTACTCCTGTTCAATGTAGTACTGGCAGTTTCAGCCAGAGAAATTAGGAAAAATAAAGAAAGCATTCAAATCAGAAAGGAAGAAGTAAAATTGTTTCTGTTTGCATTTTTATACACTAACAATGAACTGTCTGAAAAAGAGAGAGAAAATCCCAAGGTCTTGCCATTTTTTATAGCGAGCCACCAAACAAGCCAGTCAATGTTTACTGGAAACAAGCTGTCACATGATATTCATGCTGTATTTACCTTGACTTACTTATTTAACTATATGAACAGTTACAAAAACTAGTCAGTATCAGCATATAGAACAGACTTGCAGTTTGGCATTCGTCAAAAATGTGCAGGAATTTTCAGGGCCCCTGCTGGACTGCTTCCCTTAGTAATTTCCTTTTGTTTGTCTGGTTATATTTTTCTTTTAATCTCAGATGCACGGAATTGAGGAAAACATATGTTCACTTTAGATCCAGTATTTTAGCTGAACTCTCATACTATAGCCCTAGGCTTTGGTTGATTATATTGGATTCTTTACTTAAGTAATAATTTCATTTTCAAATAATGATAATTCTTCTCATCTAAACACTGAACAATAGTTTTTTATTAAATTCACCATAATCATTAAAATATTTATGATGATAACAGGCATGATTGTCCTATTCCTGTTATTGAGAAAATTCTTCATAGATCTCTCATTTCTGCATGTCATACAAAATGAGACACTAACTTCCTTTGTCCTGTACTCTAATTTCAAGCATATCTATATAGCAAATAGCCCTAAAAGATAAAGATAGTATCTTCAACTGGAAGAAAAAGCAGTCATTCTCATTGTCCAGTGTAATAAACAATGTCTCAATGTGGAGCAAAATGTAGACATGGTTACCACCCATTATAATGGTTCCTAGTTTCCTAAGCTCAGGGTTCTTCTTTTTTTTTTTTTTTTTTAAAGATTTTATTTATTTACGACAGAGATAGAGACAGCCAACAAGAGAGGGAACACAAGCAGGGGGAGTGGGAGAGGAAGAAGCAGGCTCACAGCAGAGGAGCCTGATGTGGGGCTCGATCCCAGATCCCATAACGCCGGGATCACGCCCTGAGCCGAAGGCAGACGCTTAACCGCTGTGCCACCCAGGCGCCCCCTCAGGGTTCTTCTAAATGTAACCAGTCACATGTACAAGTATCTATTGGTCCTGGGGCAAGTTGAACAGACAAAAATAAGTGGATGCCTATGTTACTTACTGTACTGTGAAAAAAATGAAGACCTTTCTCTTAGAAATTATGTGCTCTATCAGCAGTCAGGAAATAGTGGCAGATTAATTTGTAACATCATCCTTAGAGCAAAATCTCAGACCATTCATACTTACTGACAATTTTGCCAATCAGAACAGGATTCTTTAAGAGCTACGACTTTATGGAAGAGAAAGGACAAGGTTCCTGTGTGCTAGATTCAGTGAAATAAAAAGATTCCCAGAGATCCAGTAATTTTATGAGGCAGATGAATGCCACCTAGATGATGGTGTAACATGCTAGAGGCATTGTCAGCCTGTGACCCTGAATTGATGTAGGTCACTTGGAAGGACAAAAATTGTAAACATTTGTTCCAGGCATACCGCGTGTACTTCAGGAACTCCACCTCTTGTGTGAGGACCCAGCGTTAATTTTTAATGTGCCACCCTGCCCTAAACATAATGACTTCTACTATGAAAGTATCACAGAAGACATTCAAGTGTACAAGGAAATTCCACTAAAGATCACGTAGTCCTCAGATGTCAGCAGAAATATCTCCAAAATAAAGATACCCTTGTTTGCTTAGGGGAGCTTACCAGAGCAATGGAATATTACTCAGCCACAAAGAAGGATGAAATCTTGCCATTGGCAATAGCATGGGTGGATCTAGATTGTATAATGCTTAAATGAAATAAGTCAGTCAGAGAAGCCAAATACCATCTGATTCTAATCATGTGTGGAATTTAAGAAAGAAACAATAAACAACAAGAGAAAAGATACCAACAAAACCAGATTCTTAATCATAAAGAACAAACTGCTGGCGACCAGGGGGAGGTGATAGGGGGATGGGTGAAATAGGTGAAGGGGATGAAGAGTACGCTTATCATGATGAGCACTGAGTAACATATAGAATTATTGAATCACTATATTATATACTTCAAACTAATATAACACTTTACGTTAATTATATTGGAATTAAAATAAAAAATAATAAAAAGTATAAATAAATAAATAGATAGATATTTTTTTTTAAAGACTCGTTATCCCTACAATGGGATGATCCAGTGAGAAAAGCTGAAATGATCAATGAAACCACTTCAGCTATAGGTAGCATTTAGGTCAGTCTCTGCTTTACTGACCAAGGTTGCTATGGATGACAAAATTGTCCTAGACTCCCAACTTTTGGAAAAGGCACTGTTTGTGCAATAGCTAATGCAATCAGTGCATTGGGGCAGAAGGAAAGACCAGTTTAAAAAGGTAAGGAGGAATACCTCGATGGTTTTCTTCAGCTGCCTTGGGTCCAGAACCTGGGGATAAGTTTGAGCTCAGTACTGCAATTTAGTGTGTTCTTGCTGCTTGGAGTCCTGTTAATAGTAGTCTTAATTAAATGCGCTATGAAGCAATTGAATAGATTTGATACCAGTCTCTGTTTGATTAATCAGAGTAGCCACCAGGGTGGAGTCCGATGGGAAAATTAACCTGAGGCCAAGATGGTTTATGACTAAGGGGTGCCTGCTGCTGGAAGGCAATTCTTCTTGTATATCTCCTGTGTCTGCATATCTCATGAAAGGAATCCTGACTGCCTTTAGTCAGGACTATTGTTAAAGGATGTTTACAATGTAAATAGCCTTGTAAGTTAGAAGGGGTGATTCTCTAGGTAGGAAAGGGTGACTGTGCTTACAAAGAACCTTGAAATGTAGAGATAATGGTTTTTCTCCAAAGTAAAGGGCAGGCGTTCTTATTGTCCAGCATGATAAGGATAACATCTCATGCTGAAGCAAAGGAGAAGCATGTTTACTAAGTATTATAATAGACTTAGGTTCCTAAGTTCGGGGTTCTTTTCCTATAACATAGTCCACTGCATGGAGAAGACTCCATCTAGGGCCATTTAGTTGCCTCTATGGAATTTGGGAATAAGGGGAACTGACAAAATATGCTAATGTCCAGAGTGCTTGCTGTACTGTGATTAGTACAGTCCTTTGTCTTGAACCTTAAGAGTTCCATTTCTTCCATCAACTTCGGTGAAACTGGCAGGTATATTGTAGGTTTCTGTACTTTTCTATATTTGATAAGATATTTTTCTGTTATAAAATATTTTGTGATAGGTACTTTTTTCAAATTAAATAATTTTATTTCTATGTTTAGTTTAATGAAACAGAATTCATCAAATGCTTTTTCCACATTCCTTGACAATTTTCTAAGTTCATTGGTGAAGTGATTTTCATAAACACATTTCTGATATTAAATCACTCTTATATTCCCAGGAAAAAACCCTATTTGATCACAGTACATTACTCTGTAATTTCATCGTTGACATCATTTGGTTGATATCATTTAGGAATTCTGCTTCTATTTTCTCATGCAAAATTTGCATTATCCACGTTTTGGCTCCCCAGCTGACCGAGGGATGGCTCTTGTGGTGGGAAGGGCCTGTGGAACTTGACTATCCTTTCAAAATTGTAAACCAAACGTGATATTCCATTCTTGGGGGAACTACAGAAAGAAGTACCACTATCAATTACTTGAAAGGTACAGAAGTGAGACTCCTAGCATTTCTTTATTTCTCTCACTTGATTAACTTTTGAATGTGTGAAGATTATGTAATTTAAACTTGGATTTACTGTTAAAGATACTACGTCATATCTGGAAAAAAAGAAGCCACTTCCTGGAATTTGGTATGTAGCTATTTTTCCTGGTAAATATTTTCCTTCTATATCTCTTGTATTAGTCAGGGTTCTCCAAGGAAACAGAACCAATAGAATAGAATAGAATATATGAATATAAATATAGTTATTTAGATAGATGTGCATTATAAGGAATTGGCTCAATTGATTGTGGAGGCGGAGAAGTCACTTGATCTGCAGTTGGGAAGATGAAGATCCAGGAAAACTAGTGATGTAGGTCCAATCTGGGTACAAAGACCTGAGAACCAGGAAAAGTGATGGTGTAAGTTACAGTTTGAGGGCAGGAGACTGATTTTGCTTCTCAAGCAGTCAGAAAGGGAGTGAATTCTTCCAGCATCCATCTTTTTATTTTATTCAAGCTCTCAAGGGATTGAATTATGGGACCCACACCGGGGAAGGCAGTTTCTTTCACTCACTCTACCCATTCAAATGCTAATCTCATCAAGAAACATCTTCACGGACAACACAGGAATAATATTTCACCAAATATTTTGGCACCCTATATTTCAGTCAAGTAGACACATTAAAGATAATTATCACATCTATAGACAAGAAAAACTAGACTGGAATTTATTTCACATGGTAGTGAAAGGTGCACTTTCAGAGCAGTGTATCTGCCTGGTCTTACCTTGAAGATACTTCAACTAACTTGGTTTTTGCCAGATTTTAGTAAACAAGAACATTTATTATCTCAATATACCACAGAATATTAGTGTTTGTCAGAAAACATAGTACTTACTATACCTGTAAGCAGAAAATAGAAGCCATCTTAGAAGCGTCAATAAGTAGTATGAATGATAGATCTTGGGTGAAAAAACTCAATAAAAATTCGAGAACCAGCCTCTTTGGTTAGGTTACCAGAGACACAGTAGTCTATCTGCAAGATGAACCTGTACCACCTGTCAGCAAGAAAAATTCCAAAGTCTGGTGGTAATCTTTATTTTTTAAAGAAACATATACATATTTGAATGTGCTTTTCTGAGTCACTTACCAAGTAGCCAATAAAACTTGCAGTTTTAAGAAGCCACGTTTAGACCTCAGTGCAAGTTTCCTTTCTGTTTGGTTGTCCAAAGTAGATCTAAATGTGCTCCAAGCATCGATGGCCGTGGTTGGAAAATTACAACCTGATGGCTAAAACCAGCTCATCACTTGTGTTTGTACATAATTTCATTGGAAGACACTTGATTCCATATTTTTTAGGTCTTGTTTTGCATTACAACAGTAGAGTTAAGTGGTTGTGACAGAAACCACATGGTCTTCAAAGTCTAAAATTTTTACTATTTGGCCTTTTACATAAAATGCTTGTGTATCTCTGGTTTATGGCAATTAGAATTCATATAAACATTTACAAATAACTCTTGTCCTTTGCTGGTGGGCCTTGATAGAGAACTGATGGCCTCACCTTGCCACACCAGGTGACATTGTAACCTGAGCTGCCCATCATAAATTAGGCATTTTCTGATTCACTTAGCCATGATGTTAGGTATAGAGCAGCTCTGTATTATCAAGTGGTAGTGGAAGATTTAAATGTCATAAGCAGACAGGTCAGATTCCCACAGCATCTATTCTTGTTGCTTGTATTTGTCCTTTCGTTAACGCCTGTGTCTTGTAAATGTAACCATGGTAGTCTTGGAAGCACAATGATCACTTCACATGTTTTGTACTTTTGCTCCACCAGCCCTAGGGATGGTAGCAGCTTCCAGCTCTTCTTAATTTGTGGGGTAAAAATTATTATTCTCCTTTTGTTTCTCCAGCACTTTCAGTACTTTTGTAAACAAATTCCATATTACATACCCTCTATTTGATGTTTCCAGAGTGGTTTCTGTTTTCCTGCCTAGACACTAATATGACCTTCATATAACTCTTTTGATGATGTTATGCAGTGAAACTTTTCTGTATGAAATTGTAATGATGGATCCATGTCATTATATTTGTTAAAACCCATATGGTGGATTTTTTAAAGCCCATATGGACTTCGGGTGATAATGATATGTCAATGCAAGTTCATCAGTTGTAACAAATGTACCGCTAGGATGGGGGATGTTGTTGGATGGGTTGTGTATAAGGGGGGACAGGAGGCATATGGGAACTCTTTGTACTTGCCACTTAATTTTGTTGTTAACCTAAAACTGCTCTAAAAATATAGTCTATTATTTAAAAAAACAAGTCATCTGATTTTGCTAATGATATATGTGCCATTAAAACTTCTTTAGACAAAGATCCTTTTTTTTTTTTTTACATTATGCAGAACAACATTCAAAGTTAAGAAATATTTTCTGCCTGCAAGTTTAGTAGAAATGGCTTTTAAAACAATTTGACTACTATTATGATCTGGAATTACTCATAGCGCCAGATATGAATCTAGTCAGCTAGGGTTATTGAATTTATTCGTTCAAAAATATTATCTTAATTTTTAAAAGCTGTTATATCTATAGTTGCTTCTCCCTTTTTCCTTTTTTGTTCTAGTTGGATTGGCTTTAATTTTTTTCATCCATTTGTCTTATGTTTAATCATGTTGTTAGTCTTTGTCCATAGTATAGATTTTTATTCACAATTATATGGGATTTTTAGCTACCTTTTATTATGTATCTCTAATTTTATTGTGTTGAGGTCAGAGAACAGCATTTCCCTAGATTCTTTGGATTGTGGCTTAGTTCAATAGTTCATTTTCATGAATGATCCGTGGATGCTGTGTCAGAGTTCAACCGGAAAAACAGAACCAGTAGGAGAGATTATCTATCTATCTATCTATCTATAGATAGATATAATATTCTCTATATAGATGATAGATAGATAGATAGATAGATAGATAGATATAAAGAGTTAGTGTAAGAATGTGAATTATGTGATCATGAGGCCTGACAAAGCAAGTTCAAAATCCATGGGGCAGGCTGTCAGGAAAAGCAGTCCGGACCCCTAAAGCAAAAGCTGAAGCCCTTGTCCATAAGCAGAATTTCTTCAGGGAAGGCTCAGCTTTTTTAAACTAATTGTGTTAGACCCACCCAGATTATGTCCCTTAAAGTTAACTGACATACATTTTAATTACAGCTACAAAATATCTCCTCAGCAATACAAGAATAGTGTTTGATTTAATAACTGGAAACTGTAGGTCTTTTTGAAGTAAACACACAAAATGACCATATTCATGTGCTAAAAAATGTGCATTCTATGTTATTTGGCTGCAAACTTTATTTCCTCTCTCTGTATTTATGCAAAAAGCTGATCGCTACTAATTTATTTTGAGGCACTAATTTAAGTAATGTGCTATTTTTGTCAATTAGAACATCCCCCTAATGTTTTTCATATCGTGTTCAGATTTGTCAGTTATGAATGTTACCACTGTAGGTATTTTGATATTTGCCTAGGATGTCATAATCTGCCTGGATCGTTAGCTCAGGAAATGAAAAAACAAACCAAAAACCAGAAAGAAACAAACAAAAACAAAACCCTAATATTCTCTTTGTGGTTGTCTTCAGTGCATGTGTCATAGCAATGTGCTTTTGGGTTTTGTTTTATCTAAGAATCTCAGGATTTTCTGTCATGGTCATTGTCATGACGGCAAGCCCTCGCATGTTTCAGAGCATGCGTCACTGAAAAGAGCCCTCTTTGAGGTCCGTGAGTTTCTGGTATGTCAAATAAGGACTCAACCCTACAGTGTTAACTATGGGCTCTCAGTAGGGCACCTCACTTTATTCATACCCCCAAAACTGCTCTTTGTAAAAAATTATCTCATTCTGATATAATTATATTGCTTAAAAGGTGAAGTGAAGAACTGGCAAAATGATGCCAGGTAGCCTGTCTATACTGATTGTTTTTGGATCCTCCCCATACCAAGCAGATTCATTATAGTCATAATACTGCCCCACTGCCTTCAGCTGATATCACTGCTTTTTGAAAAGCAAAGAAGCAAACACTGATCCATGCAGGCAATGTAGAGAAAAGAAAGGGCACAACTCAAAAGCTCTTTCTTACCTTATCTCATCCTTATGGCACCCGGCTGTCTCCTTCTTTGGGCTCCTTTCTGAAGGACCCAAACATCTCATAGAATCACAAGCCCATACTTTATTTTCCTATACTATGAATAAAATCAAGGATAAACCTAATTGTACTGGCTAGAAAATTAAAACTTTTGTATGCTATTTTACAGATTTATGTTTTTAGGCCTAAGAGCTACTCCGCTACTGTAATATTTCCTTGATATTTATAGATATGTCAAAATATTACACACTGAAGTGACAAGATTGATTTTAAAGTGGCTTTTTATCAATATATTTCTACTTTGCTCTACGGTGGAATATTGTAAACTTGTTAAAACACACAGAATATGAATCGAACAGAAGCTCTGATACTCTAAGTTTTCTTTAAAGAGAAATTCACCTATTTTCTTAGAAAAATTAAATTCATTTTCTAATGTGCATATACGGATTTGTTATTCATGACTGTAGGCTCAGAGAATAGCTCTGCAGCCAGAAACGTATGAAGTTGACCATCCTCCCCAGACCTATGTCTACATGCTCTTCTTTTCCCTCCACCGCCTCGCCGTAGTCTTCTTACCTCTGCTCCTTGGATACTCACTATACTTGCTGTCCATTCTCACTTCTTAACGCTAGTACTCGCCTCTGTTTGTCACGGGCCAGGACAGGTTTAAACCATCCCTTGAGAATTTTTAAATGGCTGTTAAATTGAACGTTGGTAAGATAACCTATATAGCGGCTAAATCAAAATAATTTATGTGAGTGTGAGAATGTCTGGGATCAAAACTGTGGGGGTGTTGGTATGACTTTCAGAGGTCCTCTCAATTACAGTGATATGGCAGCATGTAACTCTTCACAGTCATAACCCTGTGGACCACAGGAAATGGAATGCAGTTCATTATAAAGCAAGCTTATGGGCTGGTAAAAGAGGAGGCCATATTGTCCATGCAACATTGCTATTAATATTATTATAAAAATATTAATGCTAACATTTTAGCAATCGCATTCAATTTGAGTATGCAATTTCTTCACAGATACCTACAAGTACTCATGATTGCATGGATGTTTTGTAGCAGCAGTAAATTAACTCACAAGGTAAATTAGTAACAACATATGCATTTACCTGTGGTATACAAATTTAAGACAAATGGATCTGTTGTTGAAACTATTTTCACTGCAGGAAATAGACCCTAATCTTTAATATGAGTCTATGAATATAGGAAGACATGATATTTACTTAACAGTTTCCAATGAAATAATTCATAAATTTTAATGAGTGTTAAACTTTAATAGCTATCCAGTTTTATTAAATTTTAATTATATAAGTAATAGATGAATATGTTCTCCCTTATAACATATGCATATTATTAATAAAATTAAAAGTACTCCCTAATCATCATTCTGTACTGTAGTCACCTCTCCTCCTCACCAGAGATGATCATTATTTTCTTGCATCATTCTTGAGTGATTTTTGAAATTTTATGTATAGTTAAAAACATTGTGAAAATCGGGGGCGCCTGGGTGGCACAGCGGTTAACGTCTGCCTTCGGCTCAGGGCGCGATCCTGGCGTTATGGGATCGAGCCCCACATCAGGCTCCTCTGCTATGAGCCTGCTTCTTCCTCTCCCACTCCCCCTGCTTGTGTTCCCTCTCTCGCTGGCTGTCTCTATCTCTGTCAAACAAATAAATAAAATCTTTTAAAAAAAAAAAGAAAACATTGTGAAAATCGATAGACAATATTTTGTAAAACTTTCTGTATTTTTTCAGATAAATTCTATCTTACTTTAATACTGCTTAGGAGCTCACTTGTTTTTAACCCACTTTTTTTTCCTTGAGAATATTCATCTTAAAACATGCAGATCAAACATTCCTTCATACATGCTTTGTGTTGAACTGTAGAAATGCACCATATTTAATTTAGACGTTGACTTTTGGTGGACATTTAGATTGTAAGTTTTGTTTTTTATGTACTAAATGATGCAATTAATGTCTGAGATGTCTTGTGTATAGTTGGAAGTTTCTCAAAGTTAGACACTTGTGGTTGAAGTTCTGGGACATAGAAATATCCTTAGTTTTAAGTGATGGTACTAAGGCACTGTGATGTTGTGATTTATAATAAAAAATGTTTATTTGGCCTTTCTCCCTTTTCCTGTTGCACAGCTTCAAAAACCTTTGTAATTTCCTAAGCAACAAGAGTCATGGGAGTATCTTTTGTTATAATATTTGGGCTTTTTTGTCTTCAAATCACTACAGTTCTTGAACTCCTTCCAGAGTGAAAAGGTGAAAATGTCTTTTCTTATTCATAGCAAGCTTTTTTTTTTAACCACGCTTGAGTTCAGGTTAATAAGGTGACTTTTGGAAAACCCCGAAGGATGGAGCCCCATTGCCAGGGGAACCATGCACAAGATTCAGAGTTAGAACTTTTAGCCCACCTCCCTACCCCTGGGTAGAGGATAGGGGCTGGAGGTTGAGGTAATCACTAATGACCAGTAATTTAATCGATCATGTCTAGGTAATGAAACCTCCATAAAAAATTCTAACTGAAGAGGTTTGGAGAGCTTCTAGGTTGGTGGGCATGTGGAGGTGCTGGGAGAGTGGTACTCTCAGGGAGGTCGTGGAAACTCTGTGTCCCTTCCCCCATACCATGCCTTGTGCATCTCTTTTATCTGGCTGCTCCTGAGTTATAATCTTTGTAATAAACCAGTGATCTGGTAAGTAGACTGGTTTCCTGGGTTCCGTGAGCCATTCCAACAAATGATTGAATCTCATGAGGGGAGTCATGGGAAACCCTGATTTACAGATGGTCAGTCACAAGTCTACATGATAACCTGGACTTGCAACTGGCATTGGAAGTGGGGGCAGTCTTGTGAGACCAAGCCCTTAACTTTTGATATCTGACACTCTGGGCAGATAGCATCAGAATTGAGTTAAATTGTATACTGTGTGAACCTGAGCAGGGTATTTCCATTCCATTCCAACCAGCAACTCAGTTACTAGTCTCAAAATGTCATCAAAATTAACACAACTTCTTCTATTTTTTTTTTAGATTGTGAGTGTGAAAGGGAGTATATATATAATTTTATTTTGTGTAATAGAGCTTCATATAGAGAATCTGTCTGCTTTGGAGAGTTTAAATATAATCCCACCAGGTTTTCTTTATTTTAGAGAAAACATTACTATATTTATTTGGCAGACAGGGCTTTGGTGAGAATCTTTTTTCCAACAAAGCAAGTTAATGGAATGCCATTGAAAAGTGTTCTGATTTAACTATGTAATGGTACATTTGGGAGTCCTTAGAAATGGACTCCTTTGTTTATATTAGGCATAAAAACATTTTAAATCCAAGACCTGCATTGGGGATTCACACATATTCTGTCTTACTGAGGCTAATAAAAGCATTTTGCTTCATTCTTTCATTTTAATTAGGTATTTTCTTCTTTTACTAAGGTTCTCTTGCTCTAGGGATTTCATTACTTTATAATATTGACTCCAATTGACATTTTATTTGGTGTTTCAGAGACAATAAGAAAAAAGTAGGGAGTTCATTTGTAATTTGGAAAAATAATGAGCTGGTATCATCATCTACCAGTAGAGAAGAGCATGCCCCCAGGCACAGGCATACACAATTAGCTGCCAGACCCATTACTCCTCTCCCCATTGATCCTGGCCCCTTTTCGGAGTTCCCAGGTGATCAATACAATGTGTTAAGAAACAGTTCACAGAATGTCCGTTTAAGAGTGATAGATGCGTTCAGTACTAGGGTCTTCGCTATAAAAAAAAGATTAAGATAATTCCAAAACTTGTAAAATGGCCTCCCAGAGTAGACTTTGAGAGTCTCTTTACTTGATTTTAAGCAATTAGAATCTTATTAGGAGACAATTTCTTGTTAAAGTCACTCTAATCAAAAGTAAAATTCCCTGAGGATTATTTTTCCCCTTGAGAACACCTATTAAATCAACAACACCTGTGTGCTAAATAAATATGTATGTTACAAATATTAAGAAAAACATAGTTAAAAAACATAGCAACATCTTAATAGAAAATGCAATGCTTATTAAAACAATCTGACTTCCAAGAGTAATAAATCCTATAACTTTGTAGTTGGTACTTCAAAATATCCCCATAGGAGAATAATGGGTCTGAAGAATTTGCAACACAAAAATGTAGGAAAATAGCAGGGGCTGTTGTTATAAGAAGGTAACAGAACTAGAGAATCAAAACACCTACCAGGCATAACAGTTTATCAATAATGGACTAGAAATCAAAGAATGTGTGTGTGTGTGTGTGTGTGTGTGTGTGTGTGTGTGTGTGTGTCAGAGAGAAAGAGAGAGTAAACAAACAATACCAGCCAGAGACATAATCCAGATGACATTTCAAATGTCCAATTAAATAGAATAAAGAGAAAAGAAACTCAACATCATACATGCTGAATATAGAAATGCAAATTAAAATCATAATGACGTAACTCTATGTAACCACTAGAATAGCCATAAACAAAAAGACAATAAGGGGTTGAGGAAGACATAGAGACTGGAACTCTTCTATGTTTATGATGGGAATGTAAAGTGGTAGCCAATTTGGAAGATGGTTTCCCAGTGTTTTAAAAAGTTAAACAAAAATTTACCTTGTGACCTAATAATTCCACTTCTGGGTATCTATCCAGGAAAATATAAATATACGCCCACAAAAGACAAATGTGAATAATCATAGCAGAATTATTTGTGACATCCCAAAAGTGACAACAATGCAAAAGTTCACCAACTGGTTAATGGATAATCAATTGTAACATACCCATACAATGGAACGCCATTTAGCAATATAAAAGGAATGAGGTACCTGTGCATGCTACAGCATGGAGGAATTTAAAAAAAATATCATGCTGGGGCACCTGGGTGGCACAGCGGTTAAGCGTCTGCCTTCGGCTCAGGGCGTGATCCCAGCGTTCTGGGATTGAGCCCCACATCAGGCTCTTCCGCTATGAGCCTTGCTTCTTCCTCTCCCACTCCCCCTGCTTGTGTTCCTTCTCTCCCTGGCTGTCTCTATCTCTGTCGAATAAATAAATAAAATCTTAAAAAAAAATATATCATGCTAAGTAAAATAAACCAAAGGCAAAAGACTACATATATTGTGAGTCATTTTATCTGAAATATCCAGAAAAGACAAATCTGTAAAGACAGAAAGCAAATTAATGGATGCCTGGAGCTGGGGTAGAAGGAAGAATTGACTGTTAACAGGCAAAAGTTATCTATGCAGTAATAGAAATGTACTAAAATAGGTTTGTGGTGATGTTTGCAGATCTCTGTATATTTAATAAAAATCGTTGAGTTGCACATTCAAAGTAAAAAAAGTGAATTTTGTGGTACATAAATTACATCTCAAAAATGCTGTTGGAAATAAATATAAGAACATTTTCAACATATTCCAATAAGAAATGAGGAAGCATAGACATTAAGACTAAAGGCAAAAACTAACAAACCACACAGAAACCAAACCACGTGGCACAGATCATGTACTCTTGTGTCTTTTCCAACTTAAATATGCTAACCTGGAGTTTGTTTTCCTGGTAATTAGAAAAATCCTGCCAAGCTCACTAGCAGAGCGGTGAATGCTGTTGATGGGGCTACAAAGACAGAGGCTGTGTTGATGAAAGCATCTGTACCCTAAAGGGTAGTAAATATATTGATGAATCTTTTGAATCCTCACAGAAATGGTAATACATCTCAGTATCATTGGAGGAGATTGCAAATGAAGAACACCCCCTTGAAAGGAGGCTTGGAGATACTTAAAGTTGGTTTTATTGTCATAAGGAGTCTGATTCCATCTTTTGATAATGAACCACTGACATCTTTTTTTTTTTAAGATTTTATTTATTTATTTGACAGAGATAGAGACAGGCAGCGAGAGAGGGAACACAAGCAGGGGGAGTGGGAGAGGAAGAAACAGGCTCACAGTGGAAGAGCCTGATGTGAGGCTCGATCCCATAACGCCGGGATCATGCCCTGAGCTGAAGGCAGACGCTTAACTGCTGTGCCACCCAGGCGCCCCACCACTGACATCTCTTAAACCTCAACCTTCCCTCTTTCCCTTTGTGCCCCACATCTCTGCCAGCAGATAAGAAAGCCTTTGGTCCCTCCTTTGGTGAAAGTGAGTCATTCAAACTATATAAGCTCCTTCCCTCTCAGTGGGAGCCTTCCCCCTGGCCTTACTCCCTGGCCTCGATAAAAAACCAAGCCAGTCTCCCTTTTGTTGCTCTCTCAAGCTATTTCACACCTGCTGAATTACATAAGTAATCAAGATTTTCAGACCTTCTTTGTACTCATCAAGTATGTGGTGTCATCAGCCTTGATATCTGAGCCAAACTTTTGAGTCCAGCTGCCTCTGCAGGTGACCATAAAAATTGTCTTTTGTCATATAGGACTTGATGAAAATGTGAAAATGTGAAAAATGGAGAAAAAGAAAAAGTCCAAGTTAATTCTTTAACTTGGACTTTGATATTGTGTGTGGTGATTATAACTATTTTCTTACTCACTATTTCTCCCCTGCATGATTACTGAAATTTTTTGTTGTTACAACTGGTAATACACCTAATTAAAAAAAACAAAAAACAAAAAACCCACACCTCCATAGATTCATAGGTCCCCTTATAATTAAAAGAGTACAGCTTGGTGACTATAATTAATAATACTATATTGTTCACTTGACATTTGAATATCTCTTAAGTGTTCTTACCACATACACATACACAAATGTAACTATGTGAGGTGATGGACATGTTAATTTGTTAATTAGCTTAATTGTGTTAATCATTTCACAGTGTACATTTATATCAAAACATCAAATTGTATGCCTTAAATATATACAATTTTTAATTATCAATTATACCTCAATAAAGCTGGCAAAAAAATCCCCCAAATCAATTCCATGAAACAAATGATAGGCTTTCTTTTTGTAATAGAGTCAGAAGTTATTTCTAAAAAAATATATTATGCCAAATCATCTGACTTTCACTTGAGTATGAACTCCAACTTATTTTTTTTTTTGGGCATTCTCTTTGTAACAATATTATTAGCACATAGTTTATGAGAAATGATAATATGGTACCGTTTTTTGTGTTGTCATCTTCGAAATACATAGCTACATGGGATTAGAAGGAGGAAAGTCAATCAGAAAATTTGGGGGATCCAGACTGAATGAAAAGAGGATTTATGACAACTTCATGTCATTTTTCTTTTTGTCGAAAATAGCATTGGCCATCCTTTCCTCAAGGCTGGATATTTCTCTTTCCAAAGTGGTCTTTCACTTTCTTGGAGTTAAAAGCTTTTGCAATAAAGAATCTTCATATTAAGTGACGCCTGGGTGACTCCATTAGTTAAGCGTCTGCCTTCAGCGCAGGTCATGATCTCAGGGTCCTGGGATTGAGCCCTGCATGGGGTTCCCTCCTCAGTGAGGACCCTGCTTCTCCCTCTCCCTTTGCTGCTCTTCTTCCTTGTGATCTGTCTCTCAAATACGTAAATAAAATCTTAAAAAAACAAAAAAAAGAATCTTCATATTAAGACATTCTTTTGGGGGAAGGCTTTTCAAATTATTATGTAATTAAGAATATGAAAAAAAAAATTAACCAGTTCCGGAATGGCCAGCAATCCTTGTACAGACCAATGAAAGATTACTCCAAACTTTGCTGTGAAAGAGAGAAGGCAAGGTGGCAAATTCTCAAAGACGAAGACCCTTTGCTCTTCTTTGCTCCAGTTTTTATTGGTCCTTCAGGATAATCACAAATCCTTACCACTGTTTCTCAAGCCGGTGATGTGTGACAAGGGGTCTTACTGAAACTGGGAGGATCTGTTCATGGGAACAATATGATAAGCTAATCTGCATGTTCTAGGAGTTCTGCTAAATATAGCCTAAGGGACAAGGTCTACATCTCTTAGATCACAGGGCAGCTGTTTGGGCTAGGAAAGTTTCCGGAAGGCAACTCCCCGCGGCATTCCAACAGCAGAGCGGTCACACAGGCCTGGCATTCCAAAGGCCTACATCCTTCTCTGAAACCTTCCCTTGCTCCCAGCAGCCTGTGTGTTAACATTGTAGCAAGCCAGGTATTAAGGCTGATTTCATGCTCTACATGAACCGCAACAATCAAGTTAAATTTCCTACCTGTTATAAAAAGTAAAATAAGAAGTCTGGTATGTGGTACTATGTTATGATAACTATGAACAAAGAGTTCAGATTTTTTCCAAATGCCATTAGAGAATCAGGATAAAAATGTTGTTTTAGGGGCGCCTGGGTGGTGCAGTCGTTAAGCTCCTGCCTTCGGCCCAGGGTGTGATCCCGGGGTCCTGGGATCGAGCCCCACATCAGGCTTCTCCTCTGGGATCCTGCTTCTTCCTCTCCCACTCCCCCTGCTTGTGTTCCCTCTCTCGCTGGCTGCCTCTCTCTCTGTCAAATAAATAAATAAAGTCTTTAAAAAATAAAAATAAAATTAAAAAAATAAAATAAAATGGAGAAATAACCTTATAAAATGATTCAGCCAAAAGATTATATAAATCTATAATCAGGCTTCAATCAGTAAATCATATGGAAGATGAAAGAAAAAACATCTTTCTTCAAGTATGACTGAGCAGGTGTTTTGTTATAGATTGCTTTTAATGTAGTAGTTTCTTTGAAAAACATATGGGAGATTTAGCAGATGTGGTTAAAAAGTACAAACTGTAGAAATTATTAAATCTTGTCATGGGAGAAGTAACAGATTTTCCAAAGTTTTATGCATAATTCAGTAACTTGGTGGTTAACTGAAAAATTTTAAATAGCTTTATTGTGGTGTAATTGATAAACAACTACACATATTTAGTGTACGCAATTTGATGAATTTAAACATATTCAAACACCTGTGGTACCTTCACTACAATCAAGATAAGAGACATATCCAACACCTCCCAAAATTTTCTTCGGTCCCTTTGCTTTTGTTTTTGTTATTTGTGTGTTTGTGTGTGGTAAGAACATGACATGAGCTTTACCCTCTTAACAAATTTTGAGGTGCACCGTACTGTATTGTTAATTATAGGCACCATGCTGTACAGCACATCTCTAGAACTTCGTCTCTAGAATTTATTCATCTAGCATAGCTGAAACTATACCTATTGAGTAACAGCTATTTCCCCCAACCCCTGGCCCCTGTCAATCACTATTGTATTCTCTGCTTCTATGAGTTTGACTATTTTAGATACCTCCTATAAGTGGAATCATGCAACATTTGCCCCCATGTAAATGGCTTATTTCACTTAGCATAAGGTCCTCCAATTCATACATGTTGTTGAACGTGACAGAATTTCCTCCCTTTTTAAGGCAAAACAATATTCCATTGCATTTATGTACCTCATTTGCCTTAGCCATTCATCTGTCAGTGGACAAAGGGTTGTTTATTTGTCTTGGCTATTCTGAATAATGCTTCAGTGAACATGGGAGTGACAATTCTCAGCATTCTGGGACACTCCTTAGGTGGCTAACTGAACTTAACTGGAAAATATATTTGAAAATCACCTCATATACTCATTAAAGTTGAGAATGTTAAGTTAAATTAAAAGTTAACATTTAAAAAAGTACAATATATGGACTTTCGGTATGTCTGAATTAATTTCATCTTAAAAGAATCAATATTTTACATTTTTTTTTACATTTTACCATATTTCTGGATTATGCCTCTCACTGAAAATAAAGAGCATTATAAAATCAAACATGGCTAATTCTAATTCTATTTTAGCTATATATAATTTTTATTTATAATTAATCTAAACCTAGGTGACCACACTGTACTTAAGGATTTTCAAATCACAGTGAAAATAGAAGATAATTCAGAAAATTACTCTGTTCTATTATAGTGTGCCTTAAAACAAAACAAAAACCCCTAGATTTTGCCATAAATCACTGTACTTTTGTAGCATTTCCTCTCCAAACTTAAAGACTGAATTCTTTTAAAAACTCCCTGGTATAACTTTTGCATTTGTTCGTGTGTATTTTAGGAGTCCATTGTAGTTCAGTCAAGATTAATCTTATGGATTTGTAGATAAATCATATACAAACCCGTGGGGTACAAGTGAGAAGGGAAATTCCTTGATGGTGGAAACTACCTTTAGAAATGCATGCATTGGGGCACCTGGGTGGCTCAGTCGATTAAGCGACCTACTCTTGATTTTGGCTCACATCATGATCGCAGGGTCCTGGGATTGAGTCACTTGTTAGGCTCCGTCCTGGGTGGGCAGGGGAGGGGTAGTCTACTTCAGGATTCTCTCTCCCTCTGTCTCTCTCCCCCCACCCCCCACCCTGCACTCTCTCTCTCAAATAGATAAAAAAAAAAAAAAAAGAAAAGAAATACACACGTTTATTTTTTTTCCTTGAATTAATTTTATGTTGGATTTTTAAAATACACATTAATTTGAAGACAATTTTAAAATTCAAATATCATAAATTACTTAATTTTCTTGTTCATATGCAAATGGTTAAAATATGCTGACTATGCATGCATTAGAATTAGTCATCCCTCAAGAAAACCATTTGTCTCAATATTTCTGAGGAGAATGGCAATAATTTTAATTGCTATATATTGTAATTTATATCATGACATCATAAATCAAAGTTAACATCTGCCACATAATATTTTCTTTTATTTCAAAGAGAACTGAGAAATATCTATGATATACAAACCATTAATTATAGTTTATGGTTTAATTTTATTCTTATATATATATTTTAGAAGTTCATATATACATAAACTTAATTTGACAAAACTTATAATCTGATTTTCCTTCCCTGTTCTACTATGCATATTATATTTTAATTTATTTTCAATTAAAATTATGTCTTTTTTATTGAATTCTTATAACCCTTATGGACAGAACATAGCTAATGAATTGTGAATTGCCACTGATTTACTTGGTAAATAAACTTGCTCTTGAATATAAATATTTTATATTCTCTATTCTATCTTACTGGAAATAGCTTTAATAAAAAATTATATATAAGTATTAATTACTATAAGCTCTCACTTCTCTAAATTTCTATTTTTGTACAAAAATTCTGTCTTTATTAAATAGCTAGCCTTCCTACTGAGACTGTTAATATTGAAATCAAACCATTTACATAAAAGCAATTGCATAATCTTTCACAGTAATATCAGATATAAAAATATCTGCTAAGGGTGCCTGGGTGGCTCAGTCAGTTAAGTGTGTGCGGTTGGCTCAGGTCATAATCTCAGGGCCCTGGGATCAAGCCAAGTGGCCAGCTCACAGCTCAGCAGGGAGTCTGCTTTTCCTTTTCTCTCTGCCCCTTCCCATTCCCCTCATGTTCGCTCTCTCTCTCTCTCTCTCAAATAAATAAAACCTTTTTAAAAAATGTATTTGCTTTATGACCAAGAATAATGTGTTTTTGGATTTTTATTTATTTTGATGGACTGCAATATATTATCAGTGTAATCCTCTATTTCACATTATCGACATTGTTTTATCCAGAATTGGTAAATGATCTTCATGATTACATACTATATGTACCTTTAGCTCTCTGATAACATCATGATTACCTCTGTATTCTAATAAGTAATAAGCAAGTGAAATGGAAAACCCATTGGACTTGGTATCAAAACATCCTATAGAATAATGTCAAATTGGATATCTGGTAAAAGAGTTATAGTTACAAGAAATCATCTTGATGCCTATTTTCATCATCCATAGCACTAATTTTAAAACATAAGTGTAACAATGTCATAGATTGAAAGAGTTCTAAATAATAATTTGTATTTTAAAATAACTCTACACATACATTGAAAAATATTATAAGAATTTGCATGGTTTTAATGTAGGCAACAATGTTCAAGGATGCTATAAAAATAACAAGAGGACAGAGGTGTATTTCTCATTCAAAAATCATTTATAAGGCATTTACAATATGCTACTGTTGTAAACACTGTGGAATTAATAATGAATGATGGCTTCTGCCTTGAATCAGTTCAGCCTATAGGGACGAGTAAGCAGAGCTTCAATTCAGTATGACAAGTGTTTTGATAGAGAGTGCTTTAGATATCAGCAAGGGAAAATCCATTGGTGGGTTATCAAAAACTTTCAGGGGAATATAACTGACCAACAGATTTTATAAACTTAAAAATTAAAAATGTATTTTAATCTAAAATTTTTGTTGTCCTTAGGAGAAGGGTCTTTTAAGATAGTCTAATTAGATGTATAATTCTGGAAAAAGCAGATTGATGTTGGCCTTAACTCATCTTTTTATTTTTTAATGTTAAAATAGCATATTTTTGTATTATAATCCACACCCATCAGTATTTAACACGCTTACTATATTCTGATTAGGATATTGAACAAATTAAAATCTGACATATTGTTCCTTAACTTTCAAACAGGATATTTTAGATTATATTTCATTAGTATTAAAACAAAACAAAATATTTTTCTTATACTTTACAAATGAAGCCAATTTAGTTTTTAAGGAAAAAGATGATCAGTCAGTTCTTTTTATGAAATCAGTATTTCAGCATTTGTCAAAATCTTTCTGTTGACAGTTATATTGAGAACATGTCTATCTACTTTTTCTTACTGATAATGGGAAGTTATTTTGGAGAGAATTTTCCTATAGGCTAGATCTGTATTTCTCCAGATAAATACTCAATTCTTTTAATGTTCCCCCTAAGAAAAGGGTTCAAATCCCTGAGTGTCCTTAGTCAGTTCAAAGTTCCTTGAACTCAAGGAAACTATTTTTGGATGACCTGAATTTACATAACTCTTGAGATGATATCTCAATACCCTAGAGAATTCTGAAAATCTACTTGGAATATGTTTTCTATGTGGTCATCTATATACTATTAATTGTGGGTAATTTGTGAATTAATCCACAATTTCCATGCAAGTAATCATATTAGTCTTATCAATGTTTAGTACATAATAAGTGCACAATAAATAATTATAAAATAAATTAATTAATTATTAAATATATCATTTTTAAAGCTAATCTTTTTTCAGATTCATCTCTTTTGAAATTTTACTGTTATATTTAAGAATAAATATTCAACTATTTACATGCATTGCTTTTAAGTTAAATCTTATAAATTTATCCCATTTCACAGACTAAATTTGATGCTATATTTGTCATCAATTTTCATCATTAATACCTTTTAAAAGCATATCAAATATGTTCTAATTCAGGTAATTAATTAAAAATTTAGGATAGGTTAAGGCAGAGAAAAAGCCCTTCCACATAACTATTACTCTTTCTAGAAGATGGCATTCATTCTTTAATCAACTTTGTGGGGACTGTTTGATATGTTAATAATTTGCCTAATGGAATTGGCATCAAGTTCATAATTCTTCATTTTAGCTATAAAAATGTGAAAGACTTAACATTACATTTTCTTTGGATTTTTCAGTGATATAATATTGTGATATTTAAAGTTTAACTTTGAATAAACTAGAAATACTGGAAAATGTTTAGTGTTAACATGTTGCAAATAATTTGAAATTTGTGTTTACTTCAGCATTTTGTTTGACCTATGTCTATTTTCTTCCACATAAGAACTGAGTTTTTCTTGTCATCATTATCGACTCCTAGTGAATAATTAACCCTTATGTAACCATTAATAATTTTTCAGTATATAAAATGCTGCTTCTCTCAAGTAACTTAATAACATTTAATCTTCAATGAAACTTTTCTGAAAATAATGTCTTATGTCAAAGAATCAAAAATGTGGAAAAAAACATTGAATAGGTGGGATTACTGAAAGAGTTGATTTGTGCTTTCTAATTTGAATCATTTTTAATTTTTAACAGGAGGCACATTCCATTGCATTAAAATTATCTGTAAATTTATATACTTTCATAAAGTTGATTCAAATGGAATTCTAAAATGTCCAATGCTATGTTATTTCAGATATTAAGAAACAATTTAAATGCTTAAGAACAGTAGAAGTTAGGTGCATTTTGTTAAATTCACGCAAATCAAAATATGTAACTATATTATGATATATTTACATACATTTTGATTCAATGATTGCACTAAAACCTTCATAATCAAATAGAAAGGCAAACAGAGAGCCAGATTACAGATAAAGAGATTTGAAGACAAATATACAGAGAGATAGTAGACAGATAGATGATAGATAAATAGAAAGACACAAAAGACAGGTAGCTATATACATAGATACATACATACACATATATATTAAGAAGTAGGTATATAGATGGACGGATGGACAGAAATAGAAGATAGAAAGTCATACAGATAAATAGACAAGTAGATAAACTTATGGACAGACAGATAAGCAGAGATCTATAGATAACATACAGAGAGAGAGAGTGGAAGCATGGATAGAGAGAAAAATAAACAGATAAACAAATAAAATGACATACATATATTCATATAGCCTGATAAATAGAGCAATATGACCCACATACACAAAGAAAGAGAGAGAGAGAGACAGAGAAGATGACCGTGTACTAGCCTAAGACCTGGGACAAGCATTTTTTAAGGAAGTCATTGTTACTTTTTAGGAGAAAATTCACTAACACTTGAGGTAAAAGTGAAAAATCTCAAAATGTGATTCCCTGGGAAGCATGACGAAATTACCATGAAGATAGCTAAATTGCTCACAAAGAATGAAAATTATTTTCACCTAAAAAATTAAAAATAGATGAGAACCCTAAGCCTGAAATAAGATGGATGTATAAGTTGATTTATATCATTGATGAAAAGTTTCTGCTGACAAAAATGGTTAAGAAAAGGGAAGTCTTAGTGTTAATTTTGAAGTTATTTTCTATTTCTATTATTAAAATACCTTCTTCACCAATCAAGTCACAGTGAAATCAATCAAACTCAAAAGTCTTGGGAACAATTTGTATTTTACCTGGTAATATTTTATAAAGGTATAAAATCAGATTAAATATTATCAGCTCTTCTGGAATCGATTGATTCCAATAGAATAGAGTGATGATTTAATGACTACATTTTTAGGGAGGACCACATACTGCCAAGACTAATATGGATTCTTTGGATATATCAGTAAAAAAATTAAATCCTTGCCTCTGTTGAACTTATTTTCTAATGTAACTGCATAAGCAAATAAAAAAGTTACTATATAACCTATGATAAGTATTAAGTGCAATGGGAAAAAATTAAAGTTGGATAGGAAATATTGACATGGAAATGACTGATGTATGTGGTGATTGAAAAGGCTTCCCTTAAGAAGAGCCCATTTGAAGTTTATAGTCCAGAATTTAAGGTGACACCTGGCAGCAAATTTGTGTGAGTTTCTTCAACCACATTCATTTGCATGTGGAAGCTGATAAACGCAGAATTGGGTTTTTCCCCAGGTGAATAAAATGAGGAGGAGACTGAGCATGTAAATTGAGGGTTAACACAAGTGAGTGGTGACAATAATGGTCATTTGAATCTCAGCTCCGTTAAAAGGGAAGTGAGCATAGGAGGGGGTGGAGGAATTGTTAAACAAGTGTAAGTTCCATTGTATATTCATTGAGCTGAATTGGAAGACTTTCTTGGCAGGGTAATAGAAAGAGTGAGCTATAAAGATCATGAGTGACACAATGCTGATGCCCGAAACTGAAAGAATAGATTAGTTGTATTAATTGACACAAGTGAAATGTGGGTAAGTGATTTTATCAGTGAGAGGGCCAATAACAAGGCACACAATGGAACTGAAATAGTTTGACGTCTTGTTTGTAAAAGTGTGGGTATAAGGGAAGCATAAGGGATTGTGTATTAATACGGGATTAGTAACAGCCCACTTATAGATCCAGAAAGGAAGAGTTTATAAGAAACTGGAGGGAAAGAATCAAACAGAGTGAACATATTTAATGTTTGTTTAGAGAGAATCTTGAGTAGGCTATGCCATGCCCAGTGTGGAGCCCAACGTGGGGCTTAATCTCATGACCCTGAGATCATGACCTGAGACAAAATCAGGAGTCAGTCGCTTAACTGACTGAGCCACCCAGGGGCCCCCCGGGTGACCATATTTAAATTTGGACAGCAAACAAAAGGTATATAGCATTCAGATATAGAGAATAAGATTATTTTTTAAATGGAGCACAAGGTACTGAGGGCACTCTGACTGAATATTGGAAGGGTTATCTGTTTGGATATTGGGATTACTTAAAAATATGACGAGTAAATTTGAAGAGTGTGACAGTTATAGGAGAAGAAAATGGCTGTTACAGGAATAGGAAAAAGTTAAGTGAACCCTTTTAGGGGTTTAATGTACGTACCTTAGATAGAGAAGGAGGGTTTTGCATAGTTGGACAGAGAAAGCCCAAGAAGACTTGTTTGGGTATAAAACTGGATATATTGTTTCGGTTCTTGATGGATTGATCCTTTTGTCGTTATGTAATGTCCATCTAACTCAAGTAATTTCTTTGCTCTGGAATCTACTTTATCTGATATAAATACCCACTCCTGTTTTTCATTTTATTATGATTTGTCTGATATATCTTTTTCCATCCTTTTCAGTATTTTTCTAAAGATTTTATTTATTTATGTATGTATGTATTTATTTGAAAGAGAGAGAGAGCAGGAGCAGGGATGGGGGGTGGGGAGGGACAGAGGGAGAGGGAAAAGCAGACTCTTCACTGAGTAGGTTGCCAGATGCAGGGCTGGATCCCAGGACCCTGAGATCATGACCTGAGCCGAAGGGAGACTGTTAACTGAATGAGCTACCCAGGCACCTCTACATATTTATTTTTTTAAGTTTTTATTTAAATTCCAGTTAGTTAACATGCAGTGTAATATTAGTTTCATTTAACTACCTGGTGTTTTAAGTCAATCTCTAACCCATAACATAGTGTTGGATTGTATTTCTTTGCAATTAGTTTTAGAATAGTTTTAGATTTACAGAAGAAATGTTGAGATAGTGTCAAGTTCCTACAGATCTCACACCCAGTTTCCCCTATTAATATCTTACATTTCTATGGTACACTTGTCACAATTAAGGAACTAGTATTAATACATAATTATTAACTAAAGTCCAGACTTTATTTAGATTGTTTTAGTTTTTGCTTAAAATTCTTTTTGTATTTGGGAGGAAGAACACAGAGATAAAGTGCTATATAAAGCACAGTATTTCAAGAATATGGATCATAACATGACTTTCCAATGTTGTTAACCTTGATCACCTGGCTGAGATAGTGTTTGGTTTCTCTTATTAACAAACTTACTCTCTTTTCTGTCTTCACACTTCCCTTTTTGGAAGAAGTCATTGTCTGCAACTTACACTTAAGGAATGGGGAATTAGACATTATATTATTTCATTATTTCATTATATCATTTCATTTATGTGAAATGTTCAGAACAGACAAATTTAAGCAGAACACAAATCTGTGATTACCTGAGACTGAGTGTGGGAGTGGGAGCTGGCTCCCAACAGGTTCACTGGAATTGTTTTAGGGTGATGAAAATGTTTTAAGAGTGGACCATGGTGATTATATGACTCTATAAATTTATCAGATTAGTTATAAATAACTAAACTTTATTGAGTTGAGGATAACTATGTGTGAATATCATAATGTGTAGATTATACCTCACTAAATCTGTTGACATTATCACCAGAAAGTAAAAGTTGAAGACGACTGGAGAAGAAAGTTTACTCAGGTAAATGTACTTTTCGGGTGTTTCTGAAAAGTACTGTGGTAGAATGCAGTTACAGTATGGCTCATTCTCTGTGCTTCTGGACACATATCGTAACCTGATAGAATGACTGCCTGGGAAAATAATTGTGATACTTAACCTTTATATGGCAGCTACTGTTTATTCTTGTGAAGATTAGCATTATAAAAATTCAGTTATGAGTTTTTCAACCATTTTATTTTGCATATGGCTTACTTAAAAGGGAAAAATTATTGCATATGATAACATATTTATTGAAATGATTACTTTATAGAGTGATCACTTGCCAGAATTCTTAAAAATATATAAAATGAATGATGGCTGCTAGCAGATTTTCTGTCACCTTATTTCCAGAATTCTAATATATAATGTTAGTTCCAAGAACAAAGCTTCAGAAATCCTCATTAGTGGTTTTACTACTAATCTCAGCTATGATAACAAACAGTTTATCATTATAATAATTTAAGGATTCATGATTTGCATTAACCTGTTCATTATCACTTCTTATTGACCCAGGTTTTATATTGTTTTTATGTAGTTGTCCTTACAAGCTTTAGTAATATTAGATGATAAGAATGAATGGAAGAAAAACTGATATGAAGTTTGTAATCAAAGTTTAATATTTAAAGCAGGAAATATAATAGATACATGGCATTCATTTTTTTTTTTTTCCTCCTGAAGACAGGGAAAGACACATTTTTCAGTATCTAGCTCTGGCCAATATAATGTAACCAAAAGTGATATAAACCACCTCCAGGCTGGGCCTATAAATACATCCCACACAGAATTGTATCCCATTCTTTCCTTTTCTAATGTAATCTTGGGTGGGAATGTAAAGGATGGTGATAATCCAAGAGTGAATAAACTACATCTCTTAATAATTTCATGGAGAAGACTCCTTACGGTAACTTCTAATCTCATCGAGCTGTGAAGTGATTAGCAATAAACTATGTTAAGTCACTGAGATTGGTGAGGCAGATTTTGTATTAGCTTGTTTATAGAATTCTAATTTATATCATGAGTTCCCATCTAAAATAAAATATTACATTGGAAATACACATGGAATACACATGGCCATAATTTCTGGTTAATATTTTTACCATCCTTCTTTAGAGTTCTTGAAATGCATATGGGGATGTTGTTAAATATTGTATAAATGCACATACACATTTGAAATTGATTTTGGTGTATTGAGCACTTGCTGTGTGCTATATAGTGTTCTAAATATTTTATATGCATTCATTTATAAGATCCTTTCAGCAACCAGTAAGATTGGTGCTATTATTATCATCGTTTAACAGATGAGGAAACACAGGGTGAGTGAACTTCCATGCTAATGTTAGAATATTTCTAGAAAGTGGACTAGCTGGGACTGGAACTTGCAAGCATGAACTCTTCACTACTAGGAAAAACCAGGAGGTATAAATGTATATATGAAACCAGTTCTGCACATTTTATCCTCTTGTAATTTTAGTATATGTCTCATTACCTTACAACCCTTTAAATATATACAGATTTATGCATAATTCTTTTAGTAATAATGAGTAATAATAGCAATGATAATAATAATCATAATCATAGAAATAAAAGCAGAAAACACTTGAATATTGTATGTCAATATATTAAAGATGTCCTCAGGGCTAGTACTGATGCAGTAGTTTCTCTAAGGTTAGTGCTAAGAATAAAACTAAGTCTGCAGATCAGGAAACCCAGAGAATGTGACCCCATACTTTGTGTTTTTAACCATGACAATATTTCTTTTCCTGGTTAATTCAGTATCCGCCATCATCTGATAGGAAACACAACCATGATTAAAATGGCAATCATACCAACAAATCTTTTGTAAGGAATTGTATTTAGTGTGGTAGATATAAATCTGTGTCTGTATTTTACAATTATAACATTTTAACTTCTAGCCAAAATGAGCAATAACAGGCTTCCCTAAATGACAGTCCCAATTCCTTTATTAATCAGCTATGTACAGCATGGTGAAAACAGGTTCTAAAACCCTAAACTGTGAAACAAAGTAACACTTTAAGATTTTATATGCTGCTCACCTTTAAAACACTCTGCTTTAAATTGGAAACTCAAGTTGCAGATTTTACTAGCAAACTTGCTGACTAGGTAGGAATTTCCTGACATGTAGATCAGACCACTTGATACACATTGCCATTTGAGGCCCACCAGGACTTTTCAGTCTCCAAATACTTTCTCACTCACTTAACGCATAAATGCCAGCCCTAAAGTTTTAAAGATGACAGTTAAAATTTAAATATGTTTTCTGGAAATGGTACCGCTATAAGCCATTGTCAGCCACTTATCAATTCAATTATTAATAAATGCATTATATTATTTATAAAATGAAGCCAGATCTTTACAATATAATGGATAGAATCCCCCTTTGCTTTATCGTAGCCTCTTTTGCATTTTCTTTCACAGTATTTACCAAAATAGATACTCCCCAAAACAGTAATAAAGATTTGCTTACATAGAGCTGATTTAGAGCAAGTCACTTGTAATAGAACCAGGACATATCTGAAGCCAGGACACTTGTAAGAAAGGCAGGCTCAGGTTAAATATTACAGTAAGCTCCAAGCAGGTGGAATGACAGCAGGAGGATACTGATCAGAACCACAGATCTCCGAGTCGGGAATCGTGTCAAAACTGAAAATTAAGCTAACCCAAGAATAAAAATGTAAATGGTAAGAAACTATATTTCTATCCAAATTTTGCATTGGAAACATTTTTATTGGGTCATTCTAATGAATTTTAGAAATGTAAATACTACACGTATCAGCAAAAAAATTGACTCAGAGATTTTTATCTGATCTTTACCAAATATTCAAAGAACAGCTATGTCCAATGAAGTACAACATTTTTTTTTTCTCATGAGACAACAACAGCAACCAAAAACTCTACAATTCATTTTGTGAGGCTACTGAAACATTGCTAACGGTCTGACAGGCTACGTAAAGAAGAATATCATTGGCCAATCTCAATATTAAACATACAGTTCTGATGCAGACGTATTCACACATATTTAAAAAAAAAATCTAGCGCACCAGAAATAAAATGCAACTTGCTTAACCTGGCAAAGATAACTGAAATAAAATTCTAGCAATCTCAATGCATTAAAATACTAAAAAGTAGTCCTTTAGTCAGTAACAAGAAATATATTTGCTACCACTTTTTCTATTTCACGTTGCAGTTTTAGACACCAGCTATATACACACAGTTTGAAGCACCTGTAAATAAAACAAATCAAAACCAAGAAAATGCAATAAAAATTTAAGAGATCTCAAATGAATACAAAATATCTTCTTGATCTTATGAAGAAAATTTCAAAAGTGTCTTGAAAGATATTTTTAAAAAATGTAAATTAATGAAGGGGCACACTGTATATATAAAGGAAAATGTGATATCATTAAAATTTTAATATTCCCCAAATCTATCTATATTTACAATGCAATTCCAAACTCAGAAATGAAATTTTCATAAAATCTTATGGCAAGCTGATTCTATAACTTATATGAAGATCCAGCAATCAAAAATAGCCAACAATCCAAAATAACCAAATTCTGGAGGGAACAAGGAAGGGGAATTTTAATTGCTTATGTTAATTATGAAACTGTCATATTTAGGATAATGTGCTATTGTGCAGGAATAGAAAATTAAATGAATGAATAGAATAGAGAACAAGAAAATGACCAAAATTCTCTGTAAACTTAATGAAATAGGTGGCATTTCAGATCAGTGGGAAGAAGTTAGAGTAAAAAGATATGGTGCTGGGAAAATTGATTCCCCATATGCTTACAAAAGGAAATTTGACCTCTTCCTGGCACTTCACAAAAACTTAAGTTCAGACTAATTATAGACTTAACTACTTAATTGTGGTTGGAGGATAATTTCTAAATAAGACATAAAACCACAAACCATAAAACAGAAGATTGATATCTGCAACTGTATTATAATGAAAATATTAAGTATGGATGCCATAAACAGAGATATTTTTACAGTTCCCAACTGAAATAGATTTTAATATAAATAGAATATAAAATAATTACTATAAACTAATAAAAATAATGTGTTCAATAAAAAATGGGAAGAATGATAAGGGCTGTCATTTCATAGAAGCACAATGTTGCAAAAACATATGATAAAAATACTCTATCTCATTAGAAATTGAGGTGTGTGAAATAACATCATGAGATAAATTTTCATTACCAAAAGGTGATGAAAACAATAGTGAAATTCTTTCACTGCTAACCACAGTTTTAATAGGTAAAAGCACATAGAAAAACCATTTTTCTTTACTAAATATACTTAAAAATGCATATATTAAATGACCTAAGACTTCCAAGAATAGAATATACTAGAAAATCTTTCACAAGTGGTGTAGTAGGTATATGCAAGATTACACGTGGCAACATTACTTGTAGTACAAATAAATCTGGACATGACCCAAATCTCCATCAACAATAAAATGGATAAGCAAATTGCTGCTTATATATTCAAGAGAATAAGGAGCTAAATGAATCTCAAAATATCGGTATGAGGTAAGCAAACCACAAAAGTCTCTTTACAATATAATTCCATTTATATATGTATCTAAACCCATGGGGAAAAAAGAATATTTTTATGCATAAATATAAATGTGGAAAGTCAGCTAGAAATCCCTACTAATAGAGACCTTACTATAGTAGCTCAGATAATTTCAGATCTTATTTTTCAACTACAAGAAGCCTACGAAGTGAGTACTCAGGGACTGCATGGAGGTTCCATTCCTTTTTTCTGCTGCTCCTTACTTAGCATTGCCTTGTGTTCAAGTTCCAAAGGTGATTGTTGAAGCTCAGACATCAAGAACACATTATTGATAGCAATAAGGAGAAGAGGAAGAAAAAGGGACAAATAGAAAAGGAGTTCTCTTGAGAGCCCCACTCAGTGCCTTTCACTTAGATCTTTCATCTCAGAGGTCACAGAGGCCAGAAAATGCAGTAGTTTAGCTGAGTAGATTGCCACCTTCAATAAAATCAGGGCTCTGTATGAAAAGGGGGAAGAGGAAAGATATGGGATAAATAGCCAGCAGTCTCTCGCACATACAGTGTAATGGCAGGGAAAGGCAAGAAGGAGATTAACACAGGAAGAGAAGTTATCTTTGGAGACTGGGAATATGTATCCTTTGCACTTGGAGTTCATATGGTTTCACAAATACATTGGTATCATTTTATATATAAAACTTGATTGTAAGTGCATGGATGTTCATTTTTAAAGTGTACATTATATGTTACCTACATTCTTCTCTACTCTTATAAAGAATCAAAAATAAAATGAAACAAAAGAGAAAAAACCTTTTCCAGTTAATATTTCAATTCCAGTGTGAAAAAAGCGAAATTATGAGATTCTTTCTTTTAATGATTGCTGAAAAACGGACTATACTTTAACCGTGATTTTGACTTTGTCTACCTTCTAGCAGCGGAGCCTAGCATGTATGAATGCTATGGCTCACTTAGATGGCTTAGTTGAAACAGGGACAGGTTTTAGGTGTATATGTTATATTCCTTGTGTGAAAAAAAAATTCATTTGTCTTTTATTAGCAGTAGAAAATCTCTTTCTATTTTTAGAAGGAGATAAGAGGGCAGTTTGCCATCTCAAAGTAATAGTAGTATTGTTCTGTGTGTTTTCTGCAAAAAGAAAAAAAAAATTTAGCTTTGAAGTATCCAGTGTAAATTCTCTGCATTTATTCAAAAGGTAGAGAAGGAAATGTGACAAATTGTTTATTGTATGCCAGGCACCATGTTTGGGATTTAGTGTTCAGAGTAGGTCCTGTCTGGGTTACCCCATCTTTTGCAACAAGTCTCAGGACAAATTCCATGATCTCACACAGTGTGGGATAAAAGAATGGCCTGCATAGGAGTATCACAAGAAGAGGGCTTTGGGGTTTCCATGCCTCTGGCTGTCTCCCGAGAAAGGCATGCTGGAGCCAGGACACCCTATTGTTATGTGGTCTATTTAAACCTTCCTTGGGGGACCCTGTCTCTCCCTATTGCTCTATCTTTCTACAAGGAAAACATGATAAAGCATATTGTCGGAAGAGGGAAAAGTAGGCTTCTGGGACCTAGGCAATCTGGATTCCAGTGTCTTAGGCTTAGAGGAATTGTATGGGAAAATAAAATGCCCAGGACATGTGGGTCATAGCAACTGTATTATTATATTTAAAACTTAGTATTACATCTGAGCAAACTGAACTCAGGGATGTAAATTAACATGTCCGAACTCACAGGTAGTAAGCTTCACGATTAGATCTATGATGTGAAAGCTCATACTGCTATTCTGCCTTGCTGTTTTGTTTCTTAAAGTGAATATGATTGAAGCAACCACAGAGCTTTATCAAATTCTATCTACCCTGGGGCTGCTTGGGTGGCTCAGTTGGTTGAACGCCTGACTCTCGGTTTCATGATCTCAGGGTTGCAAGACTGAGTCCTATGTGGAGCCCCACATGGAACCCTGCGTGGGGCTCAGTCTGCTTGAGATGTCCTTTGTCCCTCTCCCTCTGCCCCTTGTCCCACTCATGTACACTCTTCTCTCTCAAATAAATAAATAAATAAATAAATAAATATTCAATCTACCCTAAATTTCTTTTATTTTTTTCCAGAATTCAAATATTTATTATTAGACAAAGTTTTACTCATATATACGCATGAACACACACAAGTATATCTGTACGTGTATATATAAGTATGTCTGAATCATCATGTATATATACATATATATATCTCTAGTTGGAAGACTCATTGTTAATTGTCCAAAATTTTACTAGAAAATGTGTAAAACTAAAATACAGTCAGCAATTTCAAACACCTCAGGAAATGAGCAGAGAGGAAGTATGCCATAAGTTTTAAAATCAGAATATTACAGAGTCAATGAAAGAGCTATATTACAAATTATTTCCATTTTTTAAATTTCTGTTTATTGTCTTTTATAATAAGATATCATGAGAGTCAAGAAATCCAAAGTTTGGTTATTTAAAAATCAAGTATGGACAGCAAATTCAGAAAATTACATTAAGGATTTGTTTCATTATTCCATGAAGATTCAGTAAAACTGATTTTGAAAATATAATGAAAATAAGTTTAACAATGGTTTAGAGCATTAGTCTGAAACTATTTGGCCAAGTTGGTTAATAACTGTTAATCAGGTCCTGGTCAAAGGTTAATTTATTCTTGAGAACCGTTAGCTTCACTGTTTCACCATAATCAATTGTACCAGTAAACCTTATCGGTCAATTTGCAAATTTGGAAAGAAACTGTCATGATAAAATGGACATGAATCATAACTGGATTTTGCTACTACTAAACATTTAAATAATATACGTTGCGCATTATTGGTATTATGTACATATGTAAAAGAGCATGTTTGCCACAAAAATAGAAGTAAAGGAGAAAAATATTTTTGTCCTATTATTAGTTAATGTCACAGAAATGTAAAATTAAATATCAGATAGACATCACTTGATTATTCTTATATATACTTAGGGAGAATTTAGAATCCACACCATAACTTTGTTCATCTTTTCCCTTATTAAACCTATCTTGATATTCAAAATGGATGACAGGGAAGATTGAAATGTTAAGATAATGTTAAACCAACATACAGCTATTAATTTTAAGCTCCTTACTTTTGTTGCAATATTTTAATAAAGGAATATTGATTTATCATTATGCATTTCTGTCCAAGTCTGCATTTCAGTGGAATTGCTAATGCATGGAAATGTATTTCATTTTGGGCAATAGATAAATATATGTAGAGTTGAAGTACAATCAAATACTTAAAGTTATAACTTTGTAGAGTACTGTGTTAAGTGTTAGGCTTTAATTTCTTTAAGGCTATGAGATTTCAGGAATTCAACAAAAGTTGGTCTGTAGGAGAGCCAAAATTAACTAAGCAAAGTTTTGTCAGCTGTCTTCTGTCTACACTACACAAGCACATATGAAATAGGTCCAGAATCATAGTTAAGGACAATAGCTTAAATCTTCTCATCAAACTTATTAACTTGTGCTTGAGATAATACATTATATTACCAACAAAATAAATCTTCATAAACGTTTTATAGGTTACTTGACATTTTTGAACCCTATCTTTCTTCGTCTTTGCTCCAAAAGATATTTTTTTGCTTGTCAAAACTGTCCTCATCTCCTGGAATAAGCCTTTTGTTTCTCTGGCCTAGACTTCTATCTGTCAAGGTCCTGAAACTTAGAAAAGTACTAGCGATCCTTTGAGAGAAGGAATTTTTTTATATCAGAAGTTGGCAAGTAAATCTGTGTGGACCTTCTATATGGTAATTTATCCTGGAAACTATTCAATGTATTCATTCCATCAAAACTGCAATTGCAGACTTCACTGAAATATCAGTGTGTTTTTTTCTCCCCCTGTTAGGAGAATAAAAGTAGATAGAGGAGAAGAATTTATTCTCTCTCCCCTTCTAAGAATTCTGTACAATTTACCTCAAGTTACCTCTAAGTGCTTCCTTAAAAGCCTGAATATTTCCCAATTTATTCTGCACATTCATAAGAACTTCTCTGTCTTCACCTAGAAAAATCCTTTTCCCCTCACCAGCCATGGATGAACCAGCTCCTTAAATTACCGTGAATACTACATGCAATCGAAAGTAACTTGAATATATTCCTTCCCCTCCCCCCGTATAGACGCTGCCACTTGCTTCTGCGCCCACATGTCCTGGCCTCTTTTCTGTTACTAGGGCTCTAACATCTCCTCTTTGTTCTGAAATCAATTTCTCCCCTTTCTCGTGACATCCCATCCCCTTTCTTCTACTCCAACACATAGTGTCAGTAATGTTTTTTCACCGACATTAATGATTTTTCACCTACATTATGAATTCTTGTCTGTCTCCTGGATAATACCTTCAAGCCCACAATAAGTTGTACTTTTTCACACCTTGAGATTTTATGTCTTCCCCAGGGACCTCTCTCCTCAGCTGAACACATATATATTTAATTGCTTGCTCTTTATTCGACTGTGCACTTCAAACTTGACATGTTCAAAACCTAAATTCTCGGGGCGCCTGGGTGGCACAGCGGTTGGGCGTCTGCCTTCGGCTCAGGGCGTGATCCCAGCGTTATGGGATCGAGCCACGTCAGGCTCCTCTGCTATGAGCCTGCCTCTTCCTCTCCCACTCCCCCTGCTTGTGTTCCCTCTCTCGCTGGCTGTCTCTATCTCTGTCGAATAAATAAACAAAATCTTTAAAAAACAACAACAACAACAACAACAACAAAAAAACCTAAATTCTCTTGCTCTTTTTTAAAGCACATGCATAGTGCCACCATTTTTTCTTGCCTGTTTTATTGCATTGGCTTCTAAAAGGCCCCCTTGCCTCTGCTTTTGCACCCTAAAATCTATTTTCAACCCAATAGTCAGAGAAATCCTTTAACACAGTGTCAAGGGAGACTGTGTCACTTCTTAATGTCTCTGATGACCTCCTCTCCAGCTTATAATACAAGACAAAGTCTTTGCCTTGGTCAGTTCTGGTCCCATCATCCCTCTTTGACTATGTTTTCCACCACACTCTTCCTTTGTTTTCCTTACTCCTTTGGCTTGGCTGTCTTGCTGTTCTTAGAAAGTGCCAAGCGTGCTCCCATTTTAGTATTTTTACAGTTATTATTCTCTGTACTTCTAACACTTTTCTTCCATATAATATACATTCCTCTTCATGTTTTTCAGGTCTCTACTCAAATGTCTCATTATCTGAGTCTTCCCTGGCTGCTGCATATAACAGAACATGCACATTCAGAACTCTTTGTCCTCTTATATCATTCATATTTCTTCAAATAACTTATTTTCTATTTCCCCTTACAGAAATATATCTCCATGAGGGCGGGTTCTTTTCCTATTTTGGTTCCTCATATATTTCAAGTGCTTTACTGGTGCCTGGCACGTAATACATTATCAACGTATATTGTAATGTTGGATGCAATAATGTTGGTCTATTTCAGATTTGCTGTTCCTTTCTTATCAAGTTCTAAGGCTTTAAATAATCATGTCTTTCTAGGCTAGTTTTAAACTCTGAAATTAGGGAAAATCATTTAACCCCAGTCAAACTAGCATATGCAGCATGTACAATCTTTTTAGGCAATATTATATATATATATATATATATATATATATATATCTCCATATATAGTACTGATTATCTTTTAATCTTTTGTAACATTTATAAACTGCAAGGACTAACAGCAGAAATTATACACAGTACTCAGAACACTCAGTGGGGAAAGAAAAATGGGAGCAGTGAAAACAGGCTTGTCAGAGGGTAAGTGATGATGGAGAATAGAATAGCCACAATGAGAAAAGTCAAACAAAATTCCCAAAAGTCTGAGTTTTTTGGCTTAGGGATCTTTTGAGAGTTATTATGTTAACACAAAATACCTAATCAAGAAGACATCTTTGGTATTATCTTGCTAAAATGTAAGAAATAAAGTTACAAGAATCCATTATATTGAGTCATTTATTGAAAATTAGATTGCATTGCTTCTTGCAATTGTTTTAATGTGGCAAGAAGTGCACACTATATTTTAAAAGGTGTTTTAATTTAAAAACTTATCTAGATAATTTTTCTGGATATATGTTTTTATGTACTTATTTTCTGATATAACTGGGTGAGGGAGACATTATTGGATTTTACTTTATGCCAAATTGTATTTATGGTTGTCTCAACAAAATGGAAATTATACGTTTGTACTTTCATAGCTAGAACCTGAGCGTTTCTATCTAAAATTTTCATAATTATGTTCCACAGACCCTTGAGAAATCCGAGATATGAAGATCTCAAGGTAAGATATGTTTAAGTAAACAGGATTAAACATTTGATCAGAAACATAGCAATTTTTTAAAGATCACCAGAATATTATTCAGCTACAAATTAAAAATAAGAAAGATTAAAGGCTCCGGCAACACCAGAAGAGGGCAATTTAAGAAAAAGAAACAGCTAGGAGAATCTGTAGCAACCTTCCTCTAGTCTATGTACTTTGGACTCTCCTTGACCCAACGTATGTAGCTAAGGTATAAATTTAACTGAACCTTTCCTTGTGTATCATAAAATCACTACCAATTTCCTTGCTCAGTTGGTTGCCTTCATCTGTAGAGCAATTCCACCTATGAGTTATATGTGGTATTAGAAAATCAGAGTATCACTATTTTTCCCATTTGTAGTTGAGGCAAATGGAGGCTTAGGTATCAGCAGCTGATGATTTCTCTTCAAATAAAGTACCTCTGTTTATTAGATATCCATTATTTAAGTCTTTATTTTTTTAAGATTTTATTTATTTATTTGACAGAGAGAGAGAGCACAAGCAGGGGGAGTGACAGGCAGGGGGGGAATCAGGCTCCCCACTGAGCAAGGAGCCTGATGCAGGACTCAGTCCCAGGACCCTGGGATCATGACCTGAGCCAAAGGCAGACTCTTAACCGACTGAGCCACCCAGGCGTCCCCATTATATAAGTCTTAAAACTCTTTTTTCTTATTCTTCCTCTGGGATCAGAAACATCTAGAGAAAGTATTCTGAGGGTTTTCTTTTATTTATTAAAACTTTTTCTTCTTTTTAATAACAACATGATTTTACCTTCCACTTATTTATTTAATAAATATTTATTAAATGTAAGTATATATGCCTGATACTGAACTTGTTTGAAATAAAGCAGCGAGCCACAGGGTAGATGTCCTTGGGCCCATAGTGGTTAAATCTCAGTGAGATATACCCCTCTCCCTCTGCCTTTTGCTCTGCCTGCTTGTGCTCTCTCTCTGTCAAATAAATACTTTAAAAAAATAGTGTTTGCTGAAGCACTAAGACTAAGATGATAGTATCAAGTGTAGTGAGATAGTAGCCAGAGATAATAAAATGAGCAGTTGTTGGTAGAGATTATGAAATAAGCAAAAAATTGAGATAAATTGATAGATATTTTCCCCCCAAAATTTCATTTTGTAAAATTCAAGTAATTCAGGCTTACATGACCCTGATTCCACTTTACAGATTGAAGTACTCAAAGAGGCCATGCTAATTGTATTTCCCCTTAGAGCCTTGCATGCTTCCTAAATATTTGAGGAAATGCAACCCTGGTAATACCTATAACCAATGTATTGGCTATCTATTGCTGTGAAACAAGTTACCCAAAACAGAGTAGCATAAAACATTAGATATTCATCATTTTAAAGTTTCTAAGTTCCTGTGGGAAACAGCAGCATGAAATAACAATAAATATTTATTATTTTATAGTTTCTGTGAGCAAGGAATTCTGAAACGGTTTGGTTGGACGGTTCTGGCCTAAGGTCTCCCACGAAGTTACAGTGAAGATGGCTGCTGAGGTTACAGTAATCTAAAGGCTTGACTGTGGCTGAAAGATCTACTTCCAAGGGGCTCGTATGAGAGGTCTGAGTTCCTTTCCAGAGGGCTGCTTGAACGTCATAATGATGTCGCTGCTAGGTGAGTAATTCATGAGACAGAGCAAGGCAGAGGCCATAATGTCTTTTATAACCTCGCCTCAGAAGTCATGCAACATCACTTCTGCAATATACTGTTGATTACACATCCCTACTTAATGTGAAAGGGGGCTGGATAAAAGGGGTGGATTCCATGACGTGAAATTCCCTGGGGACCATATTGGAGCCTGGCTACTCTACCTGAGATCGTTTCATTTACTTTGTCTTTCAATTTTTTTTTTTCCATTTAAAATCTGTTCTACTTGGAATGAGTTGTGATGAGACTCAGCATATTTTCAAATCTGTGTGACAGATGCTGTCTTATCTGTAATTAGATAAGTTCTTCCAAAGCCTGAAGGCAAGGCCCTCAGAACTAAACACCCGTTGTGCTTCCTCTTTTTATTAGGTGATCTAAATTATGAAAAGTGTGTATCCATTTTGGAAATTCATAGGATGTCTTTTGTCCCTGATGTTAGCATATTTTCATGCAATGCTTTTTAAGCTGGAAATAACATTTCTTATTTAGAGACAGCTTTCCCTGCCCTTTTATTTTACATGTGAGGTTACTAATGTCCAGAGAGGTCCAGTAACTAAGGTTGTAAAATTTGGAATAGAATTCAGGTATTGTGACTCTTAATCCTTCGTCTTTCCTTTACAACTTGCTAGCAGCTGAATAGTTTTCAATAATTTCATTCTAGTATAAGAAACCATCCATAAATTTAGCAGTAGAGATTTGCAGGCTGGTTATAATGGAATACTTCAACAATGCCAACAGCTATAAACTTTTTCGTGTATGATTTCCTCTTTTCATTATGCTGGAGTTTCTGCTCAGCATTTCAAAGATGTAAAACAATGAAATGGGACTTCCCTCAAAGAGAAAACAAAAACAGTGAAAATGTATAGGAAAATTGCAATTTTAGAAATGTGTTGATTTCAGAGTTCTGACAACAAAATTCAATTTTTAGGAATTTATCTGTATAATTATGTGTTGCTTGACATGCCTTACTGAACAAATAACAAGACTATGGAGTCATTAAATTTAAACATGCACATATATGGTTCCCTCAACCCTTAATATCTATTTAGCACATCTGTGTTTGCAAATATATTTCATTCCCTTTCAAATAAAAATGATTTTCCCCTTCCCAAACCAGTTTATTGGTGTTAGAAGCACTATGCCTAAGGGTTTAATCACTTCGGGAGTTGTGAATCAACTGTAAAATGAAAATTAATTTATCAGTGAACAAAAGTAATACAGATAGAATAGTGGATCATCAGCTATTAAACTCTGTTATCTGCTTGGTATGTTGATGTATGACATGACATTTTGTGATTCTTTACCACTTCCTTTGTTCTTAACATTTTATTCTTTATAATAAGATTTAAAAACAGAAGAAAATGCCACAAAGCTAAATAAAATAAAATTATATGCTAGAATATTTTAGGCTTTGGTTTTAATTGATTGTCTCATCAACGTAAGTGCTCTGCAGTAGCCCGTTTGTAAAATGATCAAAATGGAACTAAAAAAAAGGAACTGCCTTATAACTCCCAAATGTTTTGCAAAGAGGAAACTTGTCTTATACTCAGAATTTAGTATTAACATTTATTATTTTATACCAACTATAATATCTCATAATGCAGCTCCATTTTAAAATGAACTTTTATTTAAGATGAGTTTTAGTTTTAGAAAAAGTAACTGAATAGTGGAAAGAGTTCCCATACACCATACACCCAGTTTGCCATATTATTAATATGGCACATTTGTTATATTTACTAAACCAATATTGATATTTATTATTAACCTAAGTCCATATTACATTTGGATTTCCTTAATTAAATCTCCTCTTTCAATTTCTGGATCCCATATTATGTCTAGTTAACATGTCTTCTTCTGACAGTCAGCCATGACCATTTCTCTGACTTTCCTTGTTTGGGTGACTTTTAGAGTTTTGATGATTACTGGCTAGATATTTGTAAAATGTGTTTATATGAGTGCTTTGGGTTTTTCTTATGGTTAGATTGGGTGATGCTATTTGGGGGAGGAATACCACAGAAGTAAAGAGTGACACCTTTTTTTAAGCCCATATATAACTGATTAACCAATACTATTATAATCTCTCATTCTATTATATATTCAACTTAATGTTTTCATGAGACTTTGGACCTGAATCCAGATAGTATTATGCATGATGCTTACAAACAAGTTTGATAAAGTCTGTAGGCTTTTGTATTTATATTAATAAAAATGTATGAATTAAATACCCAGCTTTCTTCTTAAACTTTGGAACCTGAAGCTCTGGTGATCCTCAATTTGATGACTGTAATATAAATGTCATCTCCACCTGCATTATAAATCTATAAATACTTTATTTTTTTTTCCATTGAGAATAAATTTCCTAAGGTAGATTTTCTATGAATTAGATTAATGCACCCTTATGAATGGTATTCATTCAAATTTTATCACTCCATCCATAAATTTATTCTCTCATAACTAGTAAAGTTCAATTTTGATTAAGTAAGTTCTGAATATATTAACTATATTGTCTATTAATTTTGCATAATTATTTCCTGACAGTGGAATTGCAAAGGGCATGTATGTCAAATATAGTATGTGTATAGAAGTCAACTGCTGCAGAAGTGCTAACTAGATATATGGAACATAAGCACCTTTAGAAGTGTAATAAAATTCTGACTTATACTTAGCATTATATTTTTGCTATCATATGAATTAATAATATGAAAGGTAGGAAATCAAGTTAAAATATTTTTTGGTTGAAGCTTTTATCAGAGTATTATTGATAAGGCTGAGATAAACTGTAAAATTCTGTTTTGAGGCCCTCTGTACCCAGAGTTGATATGACGATAATCACAATGGGAATCACTCCTCCTAGGAAAGCACCCAGTGCATCTCATCTTCCTTTGAACACAAACTAGCCATTCTTGGCAGTACTGCTGAATTGAAACTCTTGACCTGGGCTTAAGTGTAGTTAAGATGGTGCTTCTCAGTCACTGGGAGATGTTATTTTATTTTATTTTTTTATTTTTATTTTTATTTATTTATTTTTTTTCCAAGATATGTTAAAACAGAATTCTGGGCCCTCTCCTTAGAAATCCTGGTTCAGTGATCTGACAAGGGGCCTGAAAATTTGCATTTTTAGCAAGTCTCAAGGGATGTTGATACTGCTGTCTCCCATCTACTGCATACTTTAAGAACCAAAAAGCTAGTGTATGAGATGTTATACTCCTTTCTAAAAGTGGTCACTTCCTTTTAGGGACAGGATTCTGGGGAGGAAGTCAGAGAAGTCAATTCAAGAACAAATTCCAAGGGGCAAAAATGGAGTTAATTTTTCCAAAATTCAACTGATTTTTTGTATAAAAATCAGCTACCTGTCCTCACATGTATATTATATATTCTAAAACACTGCATCCCAAAAGGCATAGTGGCTTTTATATCATTATGGTTCTGGAAGGATTTTGTGAGCAGTTTTCAAAAATGTTCACATGCCCAGTATTTATTTGTTATTTTTATAGGTTGGTGCCCTGAGCACAAAAAGATAAAATGTATTTAAGTAGACAGAAGAATTAGATTCAGATAATATAGAAAACAGTTTTAAACTGATTATTGTTTTAAAAATCTTATTTCCTACTGGTTTTGTGTTATTAAAGTGGTATGACTTTATTTTCGAATCTTTGTATTATTAAACAGAAACTCAACTGAGGAATTTAAAAGATCAAATTGGCTTTCTCGAACAATTCATGAATCAGGCCACATCCCATCTAGTAAATAGAAAGGAGCTGTGTGTGTAGGAAAGGAAAGGTTTTTAAAGGCAGTGTATGATTGGAGGGGGGGATTATTAGCCAAGAATGCACTGTTTTAGGGGAAGTCACATTACTAAGGGGAAGAAAAGCAGTCTATCAGTAAATTTCTCAGTACTGACAAGGAAATTCCGTGTTGACTCATTAAGGGTTACACTGGGATGGGGTTAGAAGTATACTTAGGTTAGGTACTAAATTTTGGTTTGCTGATGTGGGGTCCTAACATAGAAGACCTCATTTGTGGCCTATGGTTTTTCTTCTTAGCAGTTTTTAAGGATTTCAATTACTTTCAGTGAGACTAATGATTCTGTTAAAGTTGGTATTTCTGACATGGTTTTAACATAAACTATCAAAATTACCATTTCTAGAGAATTGAGTAAGACAACTGTATATATAACATTGAAAAATAAAATAGTATAGCCATTACCAAGCTATTATTTTAGTTGAAGCTTCCATATAAAAGAGTTAAAAAGGAAAATACTATCATCCTATTGTAGAAATATCCATATGCTCTTTATTAAAATTTCACATAAATTGAAATCACCTTCTGAATATTTAAATCACAATAACATTCAAACAATGTCTGCTGTTTGAGCTGATATTTTTAATCTCATTCTAGCCTATCTTGCCAATAATAAACACCCGATCTTAAATCATCACTAGTTTAGAAATAATGTCATGTCAAACCCATATACCTATATGAAGTACTGGCTTTCTCTGCAATCAATTCATAGCTCTCTACACTAAACTCTATGGGTTCCACAAAGATACTTACATTTGCAAACTTATTTATAGTAAATTTTCCCTCACATCATGGTTGTAATTCTGCTCCAAAGTATGTTTCACCAGAAAGGAGAGGGTTTACAGGAATAAATAAAAGTCCTTTGAAATTCAGCTTAGATGTTTCCACACCACAGTTTCTTAAAAAAAAAAAAAAAATACCTTTGGGTATTTAGTAATTCCTTAATATTTTCATCATGTATTCATTTCAATTAAAGAATAATTGCAAAGTAAATCGAACTATGGTGGGACAACCACCAAGATGAATGCTAAAATGCAATTTCTGGAGCTTTATGTCAATTCTCATTAGAGTTATGCACACTACAGACATGAAATTATATGTAGAAATTGTTTAGCAATGCATTAATGAAATTTCTATTCCAGAATATATTATATGTTGGTGTAACTGCAGATCAGCTTTAGCGTAAGTTGTAAACCATATTTTTCATTAGTGACTTATATGTATTGAAATTGTTAGCCTTTATGTAAACTATTTTTTCTTCAACAAACTGAATGATTTGTTTAAAAAATAATTATAAATTTAGTTTAAAGCCAATTCCATTAATTTGGAATACTAGGGATAATGAAATGTCAACTAGAAAAATCTTAACCCAAATTAGGGGTGCCTGGGTGGGTCAGTTGGTTGAGAACCCGTCTCTTGATTTTGGCTCAGGCCATGATCTCAGGGTCCTAGGATTGAGGCCCCCATAAGGCTCTAAGCTCAATTCAGAGTCTGCTTGAGATTCTCCCTCTTCTTCCTGCTGTCTCTCTTAAATAAATAAAAAATAAATAAATAAATAAAATTTTTAAAAACAAATCTTAATCAAAATTGTACTTTAATATTATTTAAAATGCTTTTTCAGAACCATTTCTGTAGAATGTAAAAAACTCTTGATCCATCTTGATAATTTAAAAAACTTACTGCACATTTTTAATTTGATTTCACCTAAAATCAGACGAAATTCCAAATTATAAAAATTATGAACAAGGAACATACTGATTCTTTCATAAAATGGAATAAGAAATAATAACAGAATTGAAAATGGTATAGCTTCAAATAGGTGCATCAAAACCAGGCCTAATTTATATCTTTTATCTAACTTTTTTTCTTTGGAGAGGAATGAGGGAAGCAAAATAGAAGTGCAGAGCTTGAGAATTAGAATTTTTTCTGTTGATGCTAGCACAGGGGTTTACGGAGTTAGTCAGCAGTGGAGAGAGGTACCCATTTTGCTGAAACTGTCCTGCAGAGATTATGCACCAAATATCCCATAAATTCCCACTGTAGCAACAGGGGTGGCAGCTCCTTTTAATCATCTCTTCATTTGCTATATCAGCAGTTCTGATGCACCCCCAGGAGCTTTTGTATCTTTTCTGAGTCTGCCCTTCAAATGTTGTTTAAACTGATTTATTCTACATAATGTTATTGGTGGACAGGGGTCCATAAAGAAAGATTTCATTGAACTTAAAATTGGACCTGAGTGTTTCCCATTGGGGATAATCCTTTATGCTGTGAAATTTTAATAACCTAATAAAAATTGCTTGCCATTTTTTCCAGTGAAATTTCTTTCTACCTCCAAATATTAAACATTTCTTCGTAGCTTCTGATAGTAAATAATATCGGTCAGTGATACTTTGTTGCATTTGGATGTCCTGATTCCAGGACACAAGACAACAGTAGTGTGTATTTTTTTTGGTAAAAATAAAACAGTAGAACTATTTGAGCTTTTAAGTAGACATTAGCTAATATCCCTCTGGATTTCCAGTTTGGAACATTTACGTTTTGTATTAATGAGAGAAACCTCTCTGAAATCATGTATGCAATATGAAATCACTACAAATTCATGAACAACAACCAACTAGGTCTTCAGTGTGGTCGATTAAATATTCAAATTAATTAATTTTGTTAAGAAATGTCACCAGTCACTAAAAACAATACGTCAGTTAGGTGTCCTGGCAAGAAAAATAATTTAACCCCATTAATTCAAATGAAATGATTTTTTTAAGTTTTTATTTAAATTCCAGTTAGTTAACATACAGTGTCATATTAGTTTCAGGTGTAGAATTTAGTGATTCAACACTTAACATACAATATCCATTGCTCATCACAAGTGCACTCCTTAATTCCTATCACCTGTTTAGCCCATCCCCCTACCCAACTCCCCTCTGCTTGCCATCAGTTTGTTCTTTACAGTTAAGAGTCTATTTTATGGTTTGCCTATTTTTTTTTCTCCTATGATCATTTGTTTTGTTACTTAAATTCCACATGTGAGTGAAATCTTACGGTACTTGTCTTTCTCTGACTGACTTATATTGCCTAGCATAATGCTCTGTAGCTCCATCCATGTCATTGTAAGTGGCAGGACTTCATTCTTTTGGATGACTGAGTGATATTCCATTGTATATATATAACACCTCTTCTTTATCCATTCGTCTGTTGATGGACATTTAGGCTCTTTCCATAATTTGGCTGTTGTTGATAATACTGCTATAAACATCGGGGTGCGTGTGTCCCTTTGTATCAGTATTTTTGTATCCTTTGTGAAAATACCTAGTACTGTGGTTGCTCGATCATAGGATAGTTCTATTTTTAACTTTTTGAGGAACCTCTATACTGTTTTCCAGAGTGGCCACACCAGTTTGCATTCCCACCAACAGTGTAAGAGGGTCCCCTTTGTCCACATCCTCACCAATATCTGTTGTTTCTTGTGTTGTTAATTTTAGCCATTCTGACTAGTGTAAGGTGATATCTCATTGTAGCTCGAATGAAATGATGTTTTAATAAAGGGACTACTTAGACACAAAGATTAAAAAACAAACAAGGGATGATAATGTACCCAGAGACCAGCAACAATAGGAAACTCTTACTTTCACAAATGAAGGGACAAGGGAAGACAGTGTGTCTCAAGCACCAGGTGAGAGCTGCCCCTTAGATAGGTGGGGGATGGGGGTCTTTGTCTGGAGCTGTGCTCTTAAGGGCTGCAGCTAAGATAATGACAAGAGACACTGAAGCAGGGAGTGGGAAAGAAACAGCCTGCTTGATTTCTGCTTGTGTTTGCCTCCTGCCTAATCTAACCAAAGCCAGCAAGAAAGAGAATCTGGGTGATACCTGCAAGAGGCTCAGCCTCTAGGGACACAACAGAGGAGGAGAAAGCAGATAGGGAGAGGCAAACAAAACAGAACCACAGGAACATTCGCTGACAAGGTTAGGGGAAAACACAATGAGCTCCCACAGCCCACTGGGTGGTGCCATCAAATGTTAGCTCTTTGCCCTCTTTCCTTCAGGGTTTAACATTAGCATTTTTGTATTTCTAGTCACCTTATGCTCCCTGGGTGGGGGAGAGGGGACTTTCCTCTCAGCACTTCCCTCAAGTGTCATATTTTATATGTCCACCCTGTACCAGTCTTAGCAGGCAAATGCTGCAACTTGTGAAGAGAAGAAGCAGGAGCAGGAGCAAGAGTGAGAGGAGGAGGGAGAAGGAGATGAGGTGGGGGAGGGGAGGGGAAGAGAAGACAAGCAAAGAACAAGTTAATGTGGCTCATGCTTACCTGTTCCTCTTTTTAAATATGAATAGAGAAAAATTAAATATCCAAGGAGATTTTCAGAAAGGCTTCAATTATTTTTTCTTTTTCTCATTTTTCAAACTCTTTTTTACCTTCACTGCTGCACACCACCTGGACTGAGTAAAGATTAAAAGTTTCATAAGCTTTCCTGTAACATTCCTTAGATCTTGTTGTAATGTCTGTTGGCATCTAATCTCATGGGGGAGTCTGAGGCAAGCTTTATTTCTTTGGAGAATGACCTGCTATTATTTCTGGATAAATTTGAAGATTTTTGTCTTTCCTTGAATTTAGCAATTTCATCAAGGCTAAATTCAATCTTTTCAATTATTTCTTTGTTATTTTTTTACTTTTTTCACAATGTATCTTTCCAGTTTCAGATGTTCCTTCATATATATATATATATATATATATATATATATATACACACATATATATGTAGGATGTTTTTCTAACAGATCATATATATATATATACATTATATATATATACTTATATATATAGGATGTTTTTCTAACAGAAAATAAACATATTTTGTTTCTTTTTTGTTTCTTTTTTTCTTCCTTCAAAAATAGGAAACATGCATATTTGATCTTTGTTGATTTTTTTCCATGTGTCTTCTTCTCTAAATCATGCTTATATTTCACCTCATTTTGCATTCTGTTATTTGTTCAACACATCACTGAATGCTCACAATAGTGAGAGGCTGCCTAAAATGGGCTATTACAACCCAGTAAGAAGGTTTAAGTTTGTGAAAAGCTGCATGCTGGGGTCTGTCAGGACAAAGGATATATGAAAATGCCCTTCCCAAACCAAAACAAACTAACAAGCATTAAAAAAAAAACATTTTGGACATGTGAAGTCCTCACAGATAGTCTTAAAGGGATGAGAGAATGACTCATAAGAATCCATAAAAATACCCAGGAGAAAGATGAGACTTTAATATGTGCCAAAGTCAAGAAAGAGCAAAGCCAAAATCATCAAGTAAGAAATTTTGGGTCTCTCCTACCTCTTTGTTCTAACCTATATATTCTTTGCTCCAAGCCTGGAGGTACTCAGACAATTTTACATGAATGGCACCATTCTGATAACCTGATGAGTCCCTGCACTGTTTTGCTTTTAGGTAATATTAAATTTTCTAGTGAATACTTAAAATATCCTTTCTCATGAAATCATTAACACTCCAAACAATTTAAAATTAAGTCCTCTCCTTAACATCATGGTTAAACATGTATTCTAAATTATCTTTGAATTTTACATCAAGATTGTTACATCAAAATTGCTAGATTTTCCCCATTTTTCATTATTCACACAATAGCTAGCCTATAATACTGTTAATTAGGCTAATTATTGTGCCTAATGTTCTGAATAATTCTTGGTCTCTTAAAAACACAAATTGGTTCTTTCTATAAACCAGATCTACCTATTCAACTCTTATCTATCTTTAATTAATAATAGATCTGACTGCTGTATAATTATAGCTAATATTTACATAATGTTTACTCTATGCCAGGGACTCTTGTGTGTTCCTCATATTTAATCTTTATAACAGTCCTATGAGACAGGACCTAGGAACAAATGCATTTTATATATGACAGTTTGAAGCACAGAAATTTTTATGATTAATTCCTGGCCACATACCTCATTAGAAATACACCCAGGATTTAGGCTCAGATAGTCTGACTCCAAAATTGTCCTTTAATATATTATTTCTCTTTAAAGCATGAGAGTAATAGAAAGTGAGGTCCATGAATAATCCACATTAAAATCACCAGTGGTCTTTGGTAAAACATGCATTCCTGGGTTCATCTGCTTCCATATATGTTTAATAATCATTTAAAAAGGAAGGGCAGGTGATTCTAAGAGACCCTACCATTTCAAAATCATTGAAATTATAGATATTCTTTTTTTAAAAGATGTTATTTATTTATTTCACAGAGAGATATAGTGAGAGAAAGAGAACACAAGCAGGGGGAGCAGTAGGCAGAGGGAGAGGGAGAAGCAGGCTCCCTCCTGAGCAAGGAGCCCCACCTGGGTCTTTGTCCCAGGACCCTGGGATCATGACCTGAGCAGAAGGCAGATGCTTAGCTGACTGAGCCACCCAGGTGCCCCGAAATTATAGCTATTCTTATGTGTATTTTCTTTGAGCATAAATTCAAAGCAGAGTAGATGATATCCTTGATTTTCAAAGTATTTGATACTCTAATTTTCTTTGCTTTGTGATAACTTTAATGCTAATTGAGATGATTTCTGTTTTTCACAAATCCTAGTAAGTATTCTTTTATTTTATCTACATATTCCACAGGTAGTCAAACAATTAACATATTATCTGAGAAAACTAAAGATGTCTTTGAGGGAATGAAAATTGGTGCAGCCACTGTGAAAGACAGTATGGAGTTTCCTCAACAATTAAAAGTAGAACCACCCTATGATCTGATAATTGCCCTATTGGGTATTTATCCCCAAAAAACAAAAACATTAATTCAAAGAGATACATACACCCCTGTTTATTGCAGCATTACTTACAACAGCCAAACTATGGAACCAGCCCAAGTGTCCACTGATAGATGAATGGATAAAGAAAAGGTGGTGTATATACACAATGGAATATTATTATAAAAAAGAATGATATCTTGCCATTTGCAACAACATGGATAGAGCTAGAAAGTATAATGCTAAGTGAAATAAGTCAGAGACAGACAAATATCATATGATCTCACTCATATGTGGAATTTAAGAAATGGAACAAAAGAGCAAAAGAAAACTTGAGAGAATGAGAGACAAACCAAGAAAGAGACTCTTAACAAAATGATGGCTACCAGAGGGGAGGTGGGTGAAGGGATGGGGGAGAAAGGGGTTGAAGATTAAAGAGTACGCTTATCATGATGAAAAAAATAAATAAATAAAATAAAATGAAAAAAATAAAAATTAAAAAATAAACAAAATAAAAAAATGTCTTGGACTACAACTAAAAAAAAAACCTATCAATGGCTGAGATTAACAAAGCTTTATTTATTTGAAATCAAATTCTTCCTTTCCCCTATGCCTTCCTTAGCGTGTTAACTTTGATGTTCACAGTTTCATTTCATGTATTTAAGATGACAACTGGACTTTGAGACTCATAACTGCATTCCATGCAGGAGAAATGGAAACAAATATGTTTCACTTAAAAAATTAAAATAAAAAATTAAAAATGGACACTTTTCCCAAGGACTCTTAACTGCTTCATACTGTCCTAAACTCTATTACATGGACATCCTTTGTTGGTTGGCAGCTGGTTGAGGAATTGTATTAGATGTTTAGTCAACTAACCAACAGTGAAGGCCAAAGTCAACCCCTATACCTATGCATTGACTATATTAATTTTTCCCCTATACACACAACATACCATCTCCTTGATTCTATCTTTCAATTACTGTACCTGGCTTGAAATTGGAATCTCTTCATCATATGTGGATGTTGTTTCTTAGGGTCTGGTAACCTGTCACCTAAAATGCATTGACCTCACCATTCTACTTTTCCACTATAAACAATAGTTTTGTGGTTTCTCTCACCATTTCATTTGAAAGAGCCACCTTGGTGGATGGTGCTTTAAAAAGTGTGGGGTTCCAGTTATGTATATTTTAAAGCTGTTGCTTGACATTTTCAACTTCTGATAGAATCAGTAAGTAGAGAGGCATGTGAATTTTTCAACCTAGCAAGGCTCTGTGCTAGGGAACTCCCTGAAAAGTTTGATTTCAGGCTGTTAAGAAGAGAGTGCCTCTCTTAACAACGCTGGTTTTATTCCCTGCCACCTCCCCTGGGAGTCAAGTTAATTCTGGTTTCAGTTCATTCATCTCTTCTTGACTTTACCGACAGCTGCACAAAATTATCAAAAGCATAATAACACAGTACATTTTGCTCAATTTCTTGTTGTTTTTAAACTACTTCCTCTAAATTATGGTGTCACTGAGTATGCGGTTTACATCTCAATGAATAGAGCAGGTGATCCTTGCCCAAGTATTTTGCCATCACATAACAGGGAGCTAAGTAGCTTTGCAACCTGCAACGGGTAGGTACTCATCTCCCCATGATTATTAATAAACCAGTATCATTCATTTGCCTTATTGCCCATTATTTATTGAACACTTTTCTATAGTTTGGGAACATTTCCACCTTATCTCCCCAAGGTAGAAATTAGAACATTTGTTTCCCCATGCTTCTTTGCAGCTTGTGCACTAGGAGGTGATGTAGACTGTAGATACAAAAAAACAAAAATCGTGCTGAAACAGGACACCTGGGTGGCTGAGTCGGTTAAGCATTTGCCTTTGGCTCTGGTCATGATCTCAGAGTCCTGGGATCGATCAGCCCTGCGTCATGCTCCCTGCTCAGTGGGGAGCCTGTGTCTCCCTCTCCCCCGCCCCTCCCTTGCTCATGCTCTCTCTTTCTCTTTGTCTCTTTCTCAAATAAATAAAATCGTTAAAAAATGGTGCTGAAGGAAGGTGGAAACAGAAGCATCCCTATTTTGTAGTAATGAGTGGTTGCAAGATTGCATTCGTGATGCACAGTGGCTTTGTTGCTCCCAGCAATAGCAGCTGCTGAAGATTATGTTCATGGCAGGAATACAGACACTTCTTGGCTATTGCATTCACAGTGGCAAAGGTATTGGTGACCTTGTGCCAATTATGCAAAGTTGATTAAGGCATGATTTCCAGAAACCTAGCCTCAAGCATGTTTCTCCAGCCCTCCCAAATTTCCAGTATAACTCCACTTCCTTTTACTGCACTCCATTTCTATTTTTTTCCCCTCTGGTTTGCTTCAAATTAAGGACACTAACAGATAGAAGGGCATTACATTCTAATTAGATACATGCTTGGAAGCACCAAGCGTAACTAAATAAGAATATAAATGTGAGTATATATTTATTGGATGATTTTTAAAAAGTGTATAATTGTATGTTTGTATATATGCTGTGTGTTTATCCCATTCATCATATGTTGTAAATGCCATTTAATTTGTTTCATAATATCCACACAGAGATATACCTGCATGCACACAAACACATGCACACAGATTCTGTGTACAAACACACACACACACACACACAATAAAGAAGTAGTTATAAACTTGGAACCAAATACTCCTAGGCAAATTGATTATAGAAACAGAGACACTTTTTCTTCATTAAGATGGGGCATCTTGTTCAGGGTGCCTGGATGGCTCAGTCAGTTAAGCAGCTGGGTCTTGAGTTCAGCTCTGGTCATGATCTCAGGGTCCTGGAATCAAGCCCCATGTCAGGCTCCCCACTCAGTGGGTAGTCTGCTTCTCTCTCCCTCTCCCTCTCACCCTCTCCCTGCTCACACATGCTCTCTCTCTCTCTCTCTCTCAAATAGATCAACCTTTTTTTAAAAAGCGAGAGGGACACCCAAGGGGGCTCAGTTGGTTAAGCCTCTGACTTCCGCTCAGGTCATGATCTCAGAGTCCTGGAATCGAGCCCCACATCGGACTCCGTGCTCAGCAGGAGTCTGCTTCTCCCTTTCCCACAGCCCCTCCCTCTGCTTATGTTCCTTCTCTTTCTTTCTCTCAAATAAATAAATAAAATCTTAAAAAAAAAAAAGATGGACACTTTGCTCAAAATAAAGGTAAATTTTAGCCCTAGGCAAAATGACTCTTAGTTTCATGCCCTTTTACGCTTGAAAAATACTTTATAAGACATAAGATTTCCCTATGCTCTAGATCTATGTTAAAGCAAAATATAACGAATAATGAAGATTATTGATTAAAGTTGTTTTAAAAGAATTGACACAAATAAAATTCTTTTAAAAAATTTACTGTTAAAGGAAATCTGGCTTTTTTTAAAGATTTATTTATTTATCTTAGAGAGAGAGAGCTCACACAGGTACATGCTCACGAGTTGGGAGAGGGGCAGAGGAGGAGAAAAAGTTTATGTTCCACAAATGAGTGAACATATGATAGTTGTCTTTCTCTGCTTGA